>NW_027498381.1:0-131371 GCF_021521415.1 Bidens hawaiensis | reverse complement strand
TGTATAAATAAAAACCGTACATAAGAATAGATAACACACAGTATATCCAAAAAAATATGTGTAATTAATCTAGTTACTCGTATTAGACGATTTATAATCTTTAATTAAATTAATTGAATATTAAATTTAGTAAACTAATTAATTAGTTTAAAAAATATTTTTTTTTAAATGTCATTTGTTAACAATCACACTGATTCGTTATACAAAGATAAAGAATCAGGCGATTCGCTATCAAGTAAATAACTTAACGAACTAGACCTAGCGAATCACTAATTAAGTTAACGAACTAAACTCTAGTTCGTTATATTTTAAGCGAATCAAACTCTGATTCGTGTGACGTCTTATTCGCTAAGCTAGTTCGTGTAAAATCTTAACGAATTGGACACGAAACAGTTCCAATTCGCTAAGACTAACGAATGGTCAAAATTAAGACTTTTTCTTTGACTTCACAAATTCAAGGTCAAAATTATCAAGAACAATAATAGTCAACATCTTAACCCAGATTCAATTCGGCCATAATCATCGTTGAACTATCACGATAATCAGCTTGTTAAGCTCGGAAACACACTCGTTAATGTAGGTGAATGAGATTGAGACTCATTACCCAATTGTGTTAATCATCAAACGAACCAACAGTGAATCTCAAGAACACATAACAATAATTAACCCAGCAAACAATAATCAAATATTGATTAGAGTCCACCAAGGGTATCCGAAAGTGATTCCGATCATAATTATATCAAAATCAGACAATTTAAGAACATAAATTATACACAAAAGAGTTTCAAAGGTTCAAACCCTTAAACCCCTAAAATCACATAATTCAACAGTTAATTCATTGTCATTTTTGACGAAAATGATATCGCCAAGAACATTTATACCTTAGACACTCAAATTGATCTTTGAAATGTTCAAACTTAAAGATCGAAAATATCAGAGAGAATTTGAATAGTTTCTGAAAGATTAAGAAAGAAGACGAACAGTGGAATACTATTCGTTTTTCTTGTCTTATATAGCGATACACGAAACCCTAGGCACAACTTGCACGAATCAGACGATTCGTTTAACTTAAATTTAGCGAATTAGCCCATTGGTTAACTCAATTCGTTACCTTATGTTAGCGAATCACAATGTGATTCGTTAAATTAAAGATAGCGAATCAAGACATGATTCGTGTCATGATTCGTTAAATATGTATAACGAATGGATAATTCGTTACAGAGTGAGGAAGCGAATTAGGTTAGCGAACCAGATGCTAGTTCGCTAAGGAATCACCAGTTCGTTATCCATAAATAACTAATGGGAGTTTAGCGAATTAAACCCTTTTATTTAATTTTAAATTAAATAAATAAATGAATAAATTAATGAAATAAATAAATAATTCAATTAAATCAATAAGTTAAATTATCGAGAAACCCTTATATCCCGACAACCTAATACGTTAAAATTGTTTCAGATTTCCGAAACTTAACTTAAAAATTTATTTAAGTATTTTGTATAAAGAAGACGAAAATATTTTTGGAATTTTTGTAAAAATTTAAAGAATTAAAGAATGTATTTAAAGAAGAATATCCGAACTATTAAAAAATAGACAATTTTTTGTATTTTTCAAAGATTTTATCAAAAGCAGTACATATTTTTGTAATTTTGTCGAGTTTGAGCAGAGAATCATATTGATCAAATTGTCCTTCCATCACAGTTTTATATTTTAGCGATATTATGACTGGCGATAAGTCGGTCATTGGTATTGTTGTCCACATAAATCTAATAACACACATTCAAGTATTTTTGTGATATGATTAAATAGTTCAATTAAAGCACAGAATATCAGAAGTTATCAGCCTCTAATCTTAGTTCAAGCTTAATTTGATTTTTGCCAAATCACCCCAACTTGACTTAAACCATTATATTGTTGATCAAAATTTTGATACCAATTGTAGAAATTTTGAGCAATGCATCAAGTTTCCTTTACTGTGAGTGAGTATGCACGAGTCCATCTGTTGGCTTACATACATTGTATACCCTGGGGTCCGTTTCTTAATGGTATTAAGACGCACACAAGGGAGGAACAATTGTATGACTAACAGCGGATTTTGATCAAGTCAGTAATTTAAATTGTACGAGGTACAGCGGTGATCAAGTTTAATGACTTTGGGTTTGCTCTATAAAGCGAGTGAAATATTCATGCATATGAATACCCAGATGGTTAAGCCGCATAAAGACTCATAGTGTCCAGAATCTTAACACTTGTTATTTGCTTTATTTGATTTTTGGGTGATCAACAAATATAAGGCTTGAGTGTGACTGGTTATTTACATTTCTGTCATCCTCACCAAGACTTTTGCTAGAGACTAACACCCCTTTTAATTTGGCGTTTCTTTATGTTTATATCACATACTTTACTCTACTGGGTTGTTTTAAGACCTACCAATGCACCAATGCAATTAAGCACGCAGTCTTTTAAGCTTACTTTTTGCTGAACTTTGAGTCAAAATAATCAATGTACTATCATTTTCTCTTTTTGCTTCAAAAACTCAAAATTTGAGGAGCATAAAAACAAAATAAAAATAAATTTAATCGCCCCAGTTAACTTAATGTTAATAAATAAATGGCTAACCTTCAATTCACAAGTGAATCATAGGACCAAGACATGCAAGCATGCTTCACAAACTTAAATAACCGACGTAATTTTCAGCGAGAAAATAATCTAAAACATCAAAAATCTTTTTGGTTTTTCTCTGTACAAACTTTAACACACAATATTTTTGTCTTTTTCAATTTTCTTATAAACAAAATAAATTTCACAATCTTTTTGGATTTTCGGATTTTTCTGTACAAAAACATAAATCACATTCTTTTTGGTTTTTCAAATGTTTTTAAAATGTTTTTGATTTTTCTAAATTTTAAAGAAAAAGACAATTAAAGAACAGAAATCACAATATTTTTTGAATTTTGAATTTTTTTTAATGTTTTTGGATTTTATCAATACAAACGAAAACACATTCTTTTTGTATTTTTCACCCCCTAAAACCTAAAACATAAAAAAAAAATTAAGACTAAATCTATAAAGCAAATAAAAGATAATTATCCTAATTTTAGGATCTCAGCAAGGGTCTTCAATCCATTTAAACCAAGCAAAAAAGTAAAACGTGTTTTATCAAACGCTTTAGTAAATAGATCGGCTTTTTGAAAATCTGTGTGCACTTTCTCAAGATCAATTAATTTCTTTTCATAACAATCCCGTATAAAATGATATCGAATCTCGATATGTTTCGTTTTAGAATGTTGTATGGGATTCTTGGTGATACTTATAGCCGCAGAATTATCAATCAAGATGGGAGTAGTAAGAAACTTCAAACCGTAGTCGCGAAGATGTTGTTATATCCACAAAACCTGGGAACAGCAACTCGAGGCTGCAACATATTCAGCTTCGGCGGTTGAAGTAGAGACCGTTGTCTGCTTCATACACTGCCAGGAAACAAGCCGGTTTCCTAAGAATTGACATCCTGCAGTCGTTGATTTGAAGTTGATCTTGCATCCTCCATAATCTAAGTCTGAATAGGCGGTAAAATCGAAAGTATTATCTTTGGGGTACCATAACCCGATGTCAGGATTTCCCCGTAGATATTGCAAAATACGCTTGACCGCTGCCAGGTGAGTCACTCGGGGACTAGCTTGATACCTAGCACACACACAAACAGCAAACATTATGTCGGGTCGAGAAGCAGTTAAATACATTAGAGAACCAATCATAGCACGATAAAGGGTCGGATCAACGGTATCCTCCAATTCATCCGGTGATAAATTGTGACCCACTGGAAGCGGAGTTGAAGGGATTTTTCCGGCAGTTATCTTAAATCGGCTCAAGACGTCGTTCGCATATTTAGTCTGATGAATGAAGATTCCCTTATCAGACTGATGTACCTGCAGCCCTAAAAAGAAATTCATCTCTCCCATCGAGCTCATTTCGAACTTTGTTTGCATGGACTTCTCGAACTCCTTACATAAAGTGTCATTTGTAGACCCAAAAATAATATCATCAACATAAATATGGACTAGAAGAAGATCATCACCAACAGTTTTATGAAATAAAGTGCAGTCAACAGTTCCTCGTTTGAATCCATTATCCGTCAGATGGTCGGAGAGTGTGCCATACCAAGCTCTCGGGGCGTGATGTAAACCATACAGGGCCTTGTTTAAACGGTAAACACGGTCTGGATAATCAGGATCTTCAAAACCAGGTGGTTGTTGAACAAATACTTCCTCATGTAGTTCACCATTGAGAAAAGCGCTTTCAACATCCATTTGATAGACCTTGATATTCTTGTAAGCAGCATAAGCCAGGAAGATTCGAATCGACTCTAATCTAGCAACTGGAGCATATACCTCAGTATAATCAATACCCTCTTGCTGATGAAAACCTTGCACCACTAAACGTGCTTTGTTTCTGACAATCACCCCTCGATCGTCCTTTTTACATTTAAATACCCACTTAGTCGGAATAGCTTTCTTGACTCTAGCAGGCTTGTCTATTAAATCCCAAACACCCAATCGTGCAAATTGTTGTAATTCCTCTTGCATAGCTTCTACCCAAGAAGGATCTTCAAGTGCCTTACGAGCTGTCGTTGTCTCAACTTGAGATAGAAAGCAATTAAATTTAGCAATATTCACAATTCCCGAAGAGTGTAGATTAGTATAAGCACACAATACGTTATTGTCGCTTGACGAAGCAACTTGATGACGTGTACGAATGCCTACATCAAGTTCTCCAATGATATTGTCCTGTGGATGATATCCATGAATCCGAAGAGTAGGATTTTCAGGAACAACAACATTATCAAATAAATTAGTGTAATGTTCACCCAACTCGGGAGATGAAGCATTATCACTATCAAGATCAATAACTTGAATCTTAGCTTGATCATCATCGGAAGAAGTAGAAGCACAGTCAATAACAATTGGAGGAACAACTTGAGATTCTTCAGTTGTAGCATCTGGTTGAACTTCAACTGCATTAGAACTTGAAGAGCGTGGAATGTTCAAGTGTTCTTCAAAGTATGCTCTAACCAGATCTTCATCGATGTGTTCAGCCGAAGGAATAAAAGAATTGAATAAACTATCGTAGTCAAACATCCAGTCTGGACCTTTCCCTTGAGGAGGAGTTGTGTACTTTTGACAGTCCACATGGTACCATTCTTCAACACAGCCAGATGTAAAATTAAATACTCTTTTCTTTGGAGACGCATATCCCAAGAAATATCCTTCGATAGCCTTTTCATCAAATTTACCCGATTCCTTTTTCAACATTGTACACGGACACCCAAATGGTTCCAGCTACTTTAAATTAGGTTTTCTGTTATTTAAGATTTCATAGCTTGTCTTCTTGAGTCGTTTTACTGTTAGAACCCGATTAAGTGTATAACAAGCTGTGTTCACTGCTTCATTCCAAAATTGAATATGAAGCTTTGACTCAGCAAGCATTGTACGTGCAGCTTCAATCAGAGTTCTATTTTTCCTTTCAGCAACAACGTTTTGTTGTGGTACATAAGGTGCACTATATTCTCGGTGAATTCCCTTTTGAATACAAAAGAAATCCAAAATAGTGTTTTTGAATTCAGTACCATTATCACTTCGGATTCTCCTCACCTTTTGTTTGTACGGTGATTCGATCTTAGTAATAAGATTTTGTACCAAAACAGGTGTTTGATCTTTTGAACTCATAAATAACACCCATGAATATCTTGAATAATCATCTGTCACTACAAGACAATACCAGTCTCCAGAAATACTCGCACGATTCACTGGACCAAACAAATCCATATGAAGTCGTTCAAGAGGAGTATTAATGGAATTCAATAATTTAGAAGGATGTGTCTTCTTCTTCTGTTTTCCCTTCTTGCATGCAACACAGTGATCAGATGACTTAAAGTTCTTTAACGAGACACCCTCAACTAAATTATTTGCCATTAAATAATTCATCTTTCTAACATGAATGTGACCCATTCTTCGATGCCATAGAATCGAATCTTTCTCGGTTGCTTTCGAGACAAAACATGTTTCGATCGATGTTGATATCTTAGAACTCATGTTTAAGACATAAATATCATTTGATCGTGGTGATCGCATGACAACCATGTCCTCGGTAATAATAAACCCGGTTTCAAGATAAGACACTCTTTGTCAGTAAATATTGTAGTGTACTTTTTATCACAAATCTGCGATACACTCAATAAGTTATGATCAACCTTGTCACAATAATTTACTTTTTCAAATGTAATATGACCATTTGAAACGTCACCATCTTGTGTGATCATGCCCCCATAATTCCCAGCAAACGCTACATAACCCCCTTGAATATTTCTTACGTTGGTCAATAGGTCGAGATTTCCGGTGATATGACGAGAACATCCGCTATCCATGATCCAGTTTTCACCAGAAATGGTCTTGGATGAACCCTACACATAAACAAGAGTGATTAGTTCAAAAAGGCAGCCCAGGCCTCAGTCTTGGGCACCTTTTGGTTTTCTCTTTGAACATTAAGTTTAACAGTTTTCAATTGTTGTTCAGCCACTTGTGAATAAGTTATTGGCTTCTTAGACTTTCGTCTTAAGTATGCTGCCTGAACAATGTTTGAATTCCTGTTTTGACGTATAGGTTCAGTTGGAATGAATTTTGGTTTCACTTGACCGTGTGTCTCATTGATATGAAACACCTTCCGAGGATTCACATCAGAGAATAAAATATGAGTATCATTAGCAAACGACACTGGTCGTTTCAGAATCTCCTTAACCACTGGAATTGGCTTAGATTTGTCCTTAATAAAAGGATGAAGATTCTGATAGTTCTGTTGACTGCAATTTCTCACAACATGACCTTGTTGACCGCATAAAAAACAAGTTCGCATGTCCACATGATGATGTTTAGAAGAAATTGGAATAGATTATTGATGCTGACTCACATTTTTAGTCATGCTCTTAGCAAACTCATTAGATAATTCAGATTTCTTCTTTAAATAAAAATCTAAATAAGAACTGTTTGAAAAACTTCTTAGTGTATCTGTTCCAGTTGACTTAACAAAGTTAATCTTCTTAGCTTATTTTAAAAATTGTTTTGCCTTAGTCAATGGATCAGACTGAACTGATGTTTTTGTTTGAGCATACACATGTTCAAGTTCTTGAATTTTTGAAGTTTCATTGACAAAAACACCCTCAATTAGCTCAGGCTTAATGATACTAATTGGAATATCTTTTTCAGTGAACATTGTGTCTATTCCCTTTAACTTAAAAACTCTAGCAGCAGATGGCTTAGAATTAGAAGGATTAATGAAACGCATTAGATCCTCATCAGAAATTTTCGGTTTAACTGACTTCTTTGCCTTCATAGAATTCACTTTCTTTGAATTTTCCTTTTTCTCTTGAGGTTTGTGTGAACCATACACTGCTTCCTCAAATTCGTGAGGTTCGCACAGAATATGATTAGAACTGGGGATGTTCGTATTCTTGTGTATAATCTTTGGTTCAAACACATCCTCGATAATGACCTCGTCATTGTGTTCAACAAACACCTTTTTGCTTTGGATATGAGATTTTTGAGGAGCAACTTGGGGTTTAACAATTTCAGGTTTAATCATTTTAGGTTTTTCAGAAATCACAGATTCCTTTTGAATCAAATCCTCTTCTTTTCTTGCAAAAGGATTAATTTTATAATCATTATGAAAAGGTGGTGGAATTTCAACAAAACCAATACCTTTCTTAGAATCTTTTTGTTTTCCAGAAACTTCAATAATTTCATTCAATAAAAATGAAGAATTTCGAAATTTACCCAACTTGTTCTTCAACTCAAGAACCTCATTCTCAAGCTCAGTTATCTTAGAACGATGTTTCAAGATTTCCTGAAACTTTTGGTCATTAATGGTCATTTTCACAGATAACTCGGCTTTGAGATCATGATTACTTGTCGACAATGCTTCAATCTTTTCTCGAGATTTCATTTGAGACTCAAGAGATTGTCGATAAGTGTCCTTAAGAGAAGCAATTTCTCTTATAAGATTATCATTTTGACTTTACAAAGCTTCTAACTTAGAGTTGCTAGATTCACAGTCAACACATGATGCTTTAACAAATGAAGTAGAAGAAATAGAATTACTAACCTCATTGATCTAAGCCATGCAAGCAAACATTGATTCAGAAGGCTTGTCGCAGGAGTCGTCAGAATCAGATCCAGAATCATTATCTGAAGACACCACACTACCAGTAGTATCTTGACAATCTTCATGTAACCCAAACATAGCTAAATTTGCTTGAACATCATTGCATAGTAGCCGTTGTGACCAATCAGTCCCGTCTGCTAACATTGCTTGTGTTGTTGAAGAAGATGGTTTCTTTTCAGCATCATTTCCCCGTGGTGAAGAAGCATTTTGACTTTGACCACGAGGTCCAGTGTATTCTTTTCTTGGTTTGTCACATTCCTTCGCGAAATGCCCAAATTCTTGACAATTATAACACTTCACCTTTAATTTGTCAAAACCCAACTTCTTGTTTAACGCTGGAAGATCTTTTCCAGTTCTCTGCATGAATCTTTTAACTTTACGAACAATCATGGCCATATTCCATTTCAAATCCATGATCTCTAGATCATCCGGATCTATCTGATCATAATCCTCATCAGTTAACTCACTTGTGGCAATTTTACTACTCACCAAGTTTTCATATGAGGACATAAATGCCGTCAGAAAAGCAAAGTTTTGCTCAGCTTCCTTCATATTCACACTAGGTGGTGTAGCAAATGGATTAGTACTAGTAGAACTTCCAGAACCACCTGAATTATCAGTAGAGTAGAAACAAACTTTTGGATCATTAAATATAGCAGATTATTTTTCACTTGCGGCATGAGTAAGAAAAGCAGTGATTGGTGAGATTGTTGAACTGAGAGGCATACTTCCACCATAGAAAGCTGGATCTTGATTTTCTTTGGAAGATTTTTGACACTTAAGATCATATTCTCTAGCTTCGATCTTTTGTAGAAATTCAAGTGCTGTCAAATCTTCATTCAGAAAATAATCATTCTCTTTCAAAACCATGAGAAATGTTGAGTAGGAACTAGGAAGCACACTCTTGATAGTGTCAATTTTATCTCTTTCAGAAATTTCCATTTTCATCTTGTCCATTTCAGCAATTAAGTGACTAAATCTTGTAGCCATCTCTTCAACTGTTTCTCCTTTCAATAAATTAAAGTTTCGAAATTGAAACTTGAGCATCACTTTCTTACTCTCAGCTGTGTTTCCCATGCTTCTCATCCGCAGATGTTGAAACAAAGATGCACATCTCTTGATACTTCCAACTTGATGAAAAATATTCTCTGGTAAAGCCATAGTCAAAGTAGAATATGCTTTTATCTCGATTTCTAAAGCTTTCTTCTCTTCTTGTGAGTATTGAGAGACAGCTTTAGGAGTATACCCAATAGTATCATCACCAATCATTGGTGCAACATATACCTCATCAAGACAATATGAGCAGTCAGGATGAACCGAACCCAAATGTGCACGAAACCGAGGTTCCCATTTGGCGAAATCACTGAACTTCATCAATCTTGGACATTTAGAATGTGAACCTATCTCGGTATCAAGTTGCGACATCTGTTGCATCAACATATTTTGAGATGCCAAAGCATACATACCAGCCATCTTTGAAAACGAATCAAATAATGAAATCTCTTAACGAATCAATGAACAGCAATAACGAATTGGAACAGTTGTAGCGAACTATGAACAGTTGTAGCGAACTGTGTCTTAACGAATCAAGTTTTAACGAATGAGGTGAGTGTGTTAGCGAATCAAAAGTCAACCTAGCGAGTCAACTTAACGAATCACAAATAAAGTTAACGAATCACCCAAATGGCGAAACGAATAACGAATGTGATGAAGGTTTAACGAATCACAAGTCAACTTAACGAATTGACCAAACGAATTGACCAAGTCAACTTAACGAATTGATCACACGAATTGACCAAGTATACTTAACGAATTGATCACACGAATTGACCAAGTCAACTTAACGAATTGATCACACGAATTGACCAAGTCAACTTAACGAATTACTAAGAAGTGCTTAGCGAATTAAGATAACGAATCAGCTACAGTTGATAACGAATCAACACTATAGCAAATTATACTATAACGAATCAGGTTGTTACAACCGTTTGTAACAAACTTGATTCCTTTCTGCCACGTGGCAAAAAGTTGTTAGAGCACAAATTCCAAGACAAACACGTGTCAAACGAATCAGTTATCTAGTTTAGCGAACTAGATAACACGAATTAATTAACTTACACGAATCAGTTAGCGAACTGATTAGCGAATGGCAAGAACTGATAGCGAATCAAATTAAAGACATAGCGAATCGCTTGAAACTTTATAACGAATCACATTCATCTTCAAATCTTCAAACATTCAAGAACAATTTTCCAGAAATATGAAGATCAAACCCAGAAACTTATCAATTCCAGATTCGTAATATTCACTCAATTCTTAACCAAACTTAACAAATAATATACCAAAATTTTTGTAATCACAACGCGAATTCAACTCAACACATCTCGTAACCGATTATCATAATACACGAACCAATTTCAATCAAAACTAATCCCCTGTTTACGGACTCAAACCGAAAACACAATAAACATCACAAATCCAATCCACAATCCAATTCCACTCAATTGAACATCAATAATACTTTAACTAAACCAGATTCACTCTAATCCATCCAGATTCAATCCAAATCAACTCAAATTGATTCAAACTCAATCCAAACAAAAAATAAACACAAAAACTATAACAATAACAATCAAACCAAGCGAATTGAGCCCCGAAAGCTCTGATACCACTTGTTTGATCCCGTTTTCACTCGTTCTAATCAATAACTAATGTTTAGATCTGATCTAGATCTATACGTTAATATTAATCATACGGATCTAACTCTTTAATACCTTAGCTCGATTGTTATTGGTATGTAGTATATATTATCAATAAGTTTAACGTGAAGCTTGAGAGAGAGAGAGAGAATACTTTAAATCTTTCTGAATAATGTTATTTCTCTAAAAAATTCTTTTATTTTACAAGTGAACAGTGGTTCACTATTTATAGAAGACGATCTGGTTCGCTAACATCCCCTAGCGAACCAGCATCCCCTTTGTTAAATATATTAACTTAACGAACCACCCCCTGATTCGTTAACATCCCCTAACGAATCAGGAGGGAATACATTATAATGTCCTAGTTCGCTAACATTCCTAGCGAACTAGACTTAACCTTAACGAACTAGTCTTAGTTCGCTAACATTCCTAGCGAACTAGACTCAATGTAAGGCCCCGTTACCGGTAGCCCTACTTTTATGTTGGATTTACTCATAAACGCAGTTCTAAATATCAGAGTTAATTAAAACATTAGCGGAATATAAAAGCTTTCATAAAACATTTCATAACAAAACACGTCTTGTCTTAAAACATCATTTTGTCTTTCAAAATAAACGAAACATTAAACTTAAACGTCTTGAGTCTTCCGATGTCAGCCTCTTATTCAGTGCCACGTGTCTCCTTAAGCGAGCTGCCTCATCCTACTCACCTGCGTGCATACTAAAAGTCAGCTACGCTGAGTGAGTTCTAGTTAATCATACACTATACAATACACATAAACTTATATTCTTTCATTCATGCTTTCATACTTTCATACTTTCTTTTGTATTAACTTACTTTCATATCTTACGTTATAAAGAGCATTACGCCCTACATTCCTCGAGTATTATTAGGGCTCGGTACCCTCCTTCCTCGAGTATTATTAGGGCTCTGTACCCTCCTTCCTCGAGTATTATTAGGGCTCGGTACCCTCTTTCCTCGAGTATTATTAGGGCTCGGTACCCTCTTTCCTCGAATATTAGTAGGGTTCGGTTCCCTAGTTCTCGAATATTAGTAGGGTTCGATTCCCTCTTCGTTACCATACAACCATACATCATACCTCGAGTATTATTAGGGCCCAGTACCCTCTTCGTAACCATACAACCATCCTTTCCTTCTTATATTAACTTTATCACATTCATACACATAAGCATACATATCATACTTACCTTATACTTAGCGTTACAACCTGACAGTACGTGCAATATCCGAATATCGTTCACGTACCGTCAAGCCATCATTCATACATATCACATCATTCACATAAGGCATACACTTATCTCTTAGGATAAGCGTATTAACAAACATATCGAGTATGCACACAGCCCCGAAAACATAATACATAAATGGGGCTAGAAACTCATCTGAATCTTGTTACGCTCTCCGTTAATAGTTATCCCTTTCTTCAGTTGTGCACGGCTGACTGTATAACAAGTATACGTATCAATTAACTACTACTACTCATGTTGTATTTCTATCTTTATATGACCCACAACGAACGGGGGTCCGGGGGCAGCGCCCCTGGCAGCGGGGTCTAGGGGCGGCAGCCCCTAGCAGGGTCCAAGGGGCAGAGCCCCTGGCTGGGGTCGAGCTGTCTTAACACATTTTTCATTAGGTTTTTAATTTATTTTCTAAGCGAACTTAACTTTAGGCGAAGTTAAACCTTAAGCGAACTTAGCTTTAGGCGAAGTTATCAGTTAGGCGAACTTGGCCGTAGGCGAAGTTATCAATTAGGCGAACTTGGCCTTAGGCGAAGTTACCAGTTAGGCGAACTTGGCCGTAGGCGAAGTTAAGCTTTGAAGGCAAAGTCAAGCTTTGAAGGCGAAGTTAAGCTTTGAAGGCGAAGTTAAGCTTTTGCAGGCGAAGTTGCCCAGTTCAGCTACGGGTTTGGTTTTTATCAAGCATTTTGGCGATTTTAATACCCTTGTTATGGTTCGACATCACCCACTACGTTCCCTAACCGTTTTCGGTCGTATATATATCCCGTATATACTATAAAGCTTGGACCTTTAAGTAAAAACGTTCAATACTACGTAAACTTTAAAGGTCAAGAACATACCTTTAGCGCTCGTTCGATCTTGGTTAGATTGTTTATCCACTCTAGATCTCGTGTAATAAGATCTAATACCAACTAACGTTTACTCTCTCTCGGGTCTTGCTCGTTTATGGTGTGTGTGTGTGTTTGGAGTGTGTAGAGATTATGATGGAAATGAAATGAGGGTTTAGGGTTTTAGCTTGGTTTAGGGGATATTTATATCCCTTAAAGCCCATGGACCTAAGGCCCATTCTCATTTAACCCATCTCAATTAATCTAAGTCCATGATCCGTTCTTTACTCGATATTAATTAATTAATAACGCGAAATCACTAAACGTAACTTTCTTTATTCAACATTATAAATTTTATGATGTTACACTCAAACATAACGAATTAGATAAATAAACATTAAATATTACATTTAAATATCAAATAAACATTAAGGATAATTACAAAGACTCTAGACGCAAAACCGTGCACTAACAGATTTGCCACTTGAGATGAGAGTGGCAGCTATGATAGGGTTATTTTGGGTTGATGGAGGTGTAGTTGATATGATTGAGTGTGGTGTTGTTGGTATAGGTAGGGTTAGGGATAAGGCCATCACTTATGGCTATCACTTAAACAACTTCAAGATCAACACAAACATAATCTGATTCTGCTTGAAAAACACAAGTAAGGAGTAATTAATCGAATGTAATGCATTATAATACAAAGTGATCTGGAGAGTAACTTCTGAGAAAATGATTAAGTATAAATTAATCGAATGGCTTGATAATCTAATCGAATTGAATAGTCTAATCGAATAAGATTCTAGTCTAATCGAATGGTCTAATCTAATTGAATGGCGATTCGATTCGATTAGAAAGTAATCTAAATTCGATTCGATTACTTCTATTGTTCAATTAGATCACACTAGATTCGATTAGAGCAAGCAATTCGATTCGATCGGATTGAACTCGATTAGATTACAATTCACACTCGATTCGAATAGAGATTCGATTCGAATAGTCTTATTCGATTAGAAGTTGTACTTGTGGAAAGTACAAAAGGTACTTTCCTGCCACCTTTTTCAAGATTGCCTTTTCTATGTAAGTCACTTCAATCACTTTAACCTTTTATGGATCTTCACAAACACCAATACATTAACACCTTTTTAACACCAAATTTTTTAATATTTGAAGCTTTATACTTTGAATCTTCAGAAATGAACACACAAACTTTAACACCCGAAGCTTGAAAAAACTTTTTATGAACTTTTTGAACACTTTTGTGGCTTTGAACAACCCGTAACCCACAAGAACTCTTGAAAATCCGTCTTTAAGACAAACAAGACCAAAATCGAAGGTTGTAACCCACGATCTAAAACTAGTAGAGCCCGAAAGCTCTGATAACAGTTGTAGGTCCCTTGACCGGATCTAACAACACAACAACTAGTTATCTTGAATCAACCTCTACACTAGCTAGTGGAAAACACTAGTGAGGACCGAGATCTCGGATCTTGTTTGGTGTGTGTTTATTGCCGAGAGTAAGGGAGAGAAGAGAGAGTTTGTAAGTTGTGAAGATAAGGTTTGACAAAAAGGTTATGTGTGTATGAGTTACACACTCTATATATATATATATATATATATATATATATTGTGTAAGTTCATACACCTTCTTTAATTATTATCGGCCCAATGGGCTCTATTACAAATGTCCTTAGGCCTAAGCATACAAAAGAACAAGTCCAACAAGCTAACAAATACATAAATGACATTGAATACACATAGGAAAGACTTAAAACAAAATGAACCCAACAAATAGAAAATTCTTCTTTAACCCTCAAGAGGGTTTGTAAACGAATTTTATTCTCTCTAAGTTTTATGCAGTTGTACATTGAAAGGTAGATCATGATATAGTCTCTTGGGCTGCAGAGACCGAAGTTACAGATGTTGAAGCGCTTAAAAAGAAAACAAGAATGTAACAGTTGGCGGTGAACCCAAAAAGGAACTGATCGTGTCCGAAGATCAGCCGCAAGACAAAGGAAACAAACCAGTCAACAAAAGAAAATTATATGTCGAACCTCCCGCATATGATATTTCTAAAATTTGTTGTTGCCGATACTTCCCAGAAAATAATATTGAAGTTCAAGTTTCCGAGAATAGAAAATAAAGAATTTTACAAGATCCAATCTAGTTCAAGCTCTCGGATCAAGACAAGTACTAAATTTCAAGAAAAAAAGAAGAAGCAACGAACTTGATCAAAGTTCCTCGACTACTTAATCCTAGAGGGAGATTGTATGGCTAATATTCTATATTATTATTAGGATTGTGTATGTCTTTCTATTATCTAAAGTCGATGTATTACGTACATTTGTCCATTTATTTTGTACCCATGTAATGTAAACTTAGAGAAATGGGGAACCTACAAAAGGGTCACTTTACTCATTTTTCCACAAACACTCCAATAACCCTTTTGAAAATAAAACACAACTCTTGGAAATAAAGAGAAGTTTTCTCTCTACCAAACACTTCAACTTTCTATCTTTCTTTATTTTGTTTATCAAACAAAAATCCGAGTGTTGTTAGTGATTTCCGCTAACTAACAACACGGATTGATCCAAGTAAGGTTGTGGGATCCTCTAGAGGACCTACATCCTCTCTAACTTATTTAAAAGAAAAAGATAGTGTTGATCATATGTAATAAGCAATGTTTTAAAAAACTTTTTTTACTCATACCGGATTTGGTTAAAAATTGGTACAACCGGTTGAACGGGATGTACCGAAAGGTCCAACCGGGTTGAATATTTTACCCTGTAATTCCACATAAATACACCCCCCAACTCAAAACCTAACCCAAAAGTACAAAAGATGTAAGGAAAGGGCTCTAAAAACCATTTGCCTTAGCGAAATCCAGTAACCGGTTCAACCGGCGGTATGTACCAATTTTTAAAACATAAGTAATAAGTACATTTAAATATATCGATATATTCATACACCACAAACTTTAAATATTTCAATTGTAGAAAAGTAGATAAAAATATATAGGAATTTTGCTTACCATCCATCCTAATTTTAGATCGAGAAAACTAGTTTTGTTAGAGTTAAATCCAAGATCATTACAATGGTATCCATAATAATCTAATAAGAAGGATGGAGTCAACTATTACATTATTATATAAAAAAAATAATCAATATTATATACTAATCAAATGGGGTTGACCAAAGTGTAATTTAAATAAAAAATAGTTTTAGACCTAATTACATATATTGTCTTTTATATTTGTATCAAATTTCACTCATTATCATTTATATTCAAAATTGATTTGTTTTATCCTTTACATTTATAAATCCAACAACGTTTGTCCTTTGGCCCTAACCCAGTTAGTTTTATCGTTTACTCTGGTCATGTGCATTGCACATTAGAGCAAATTAGTCAATTTACCCATTTATTTAAAAAACAATTTAATAATTAAAAGTAGATTTAATTAAAGATTAAAACAAAAATACAATTTATTTTTAAAAACAAAATTTATAATTGATTCTTAAATATATATATATATATATATATATATATATATATTTTATATAATCAATTTATATAAATGATATTCTACCTAGCCCAACCGCCACCATTTCCAACCTCCGTCATCGCCACCGTCTTCAATCTCCACCGCAGGCACTGTCTCCTACATCTAAGAGGGAGGGAGGGAGGGGTGTTTATTCTATCTTTTTAATGTACTTGAATTATTAAAATGTTTTTAAAAAAGTAAATAGGTATAATGGCTAACTTGTTCTCATGTGTAATGCACATGGTCAAAGTTAACAGGAAAAACTAGCCGGGTTATGGCTAAAGGACAAACGTTGTTGGATTTGTAAACGTAAAAATAAAACGAATCAATTTTGAAAATAAAGGACAACGAGTGAAATTTGATATAAGCATAAAGGACAATATCTGCACTTCCATATGTAGATCTTCAAGCACGAAATATTTAACTGCATGTGCGATTAAAAAAATACATACATGTTTCAAACATTATTATTACAACCTTTATCTTTAATAGTTGATTATTTAATCCTAACTATTTTGTAATCAGTAACAACTTCAATTAAATTATTTTAGGAGCAATCGAGAAAAATGTTGTAGAATGTCAATATTTCTAATGTAATAAAGCTTATATCTCACTTTACATGTTTCTGTTGATGCAAGATGTTTGAAGCTTCAGAAGCATTAAACGTGTTTAAAGCTCCTTTTTATTTAAAATGCTTTATTTTGTTCATTATTCTCAAATATTAAACACCCAGTCATTTATTTGCATCACAGACATTAAACGTGTTAAATGGATCGAACCATTTTTATAATTTATCTTTTTTGACTTAAACCATTTTAACCTTAGGCCAAAATATGAACCAACAAGTAAACAATTGAACTATTTTTTTTAAATTTGTCTTTCTGACTTGAACCATTTTGACCCGTTCCAAATTTTTTAAATAACACGTTGTGAGCTATATAAGTTTTTATTTAAAGTAGTTTGACCAAAACGAAAGTCACCATTTTTTTAAAATGACCGGTACGCATTCGATGATCGTCTCAAGTCAAATCATAACGAAACATGTGATGCAACTATAGTCCGAAATGTGAAAACACGATTTGGTCATAGGATTGCAGATCCGAAAGTTGTCTTCACATTAAACGTAATGTGTGATACAAGTATTGTATACAAAGTAATATTTTCAATTTTGTAAATCAAAATTTTAAGGTCTCATTTAACATGTAAATTATCGTATTGTACAAAGTAAACGACATATGAATTATATTTTTTTCATGTTTCACGACTTATAAAATGTATTTTGTTCAAGTTTCACCCTCGTGTACTACACATTATGAAAAATATGCACTTATGTAATTTTCCGTGTAACAATATTTAAAAGATGATGATCAATGTGCATATGAACAATAATCTATAGTGTAATGTCATCAGACAACATACATGTCGACCTAAATATATATTTTCTGCAATGTTGAAAAACTACCACTAACTCAATAATCGTTTCTTTTTAACATCAACTTTTCTTGAAGGGTGATTATAAATGTGGCATTTACACACATTTGAATGATGAATAAAATCCACCCAACTATGTTATAACATAACTCAGCTAATAAAATAGTTTTGACCTATGATCCATGAATAACTATGATAAATAAGATAAAAAAAATTAAGAATTACGAAGGAAAATTAGCCTAGGAATGAATATATGTGACACCTAAGACTTACCATTTTTTTATTTTTATTTTTTGATAGTAGAGTAAGATTCTAAATAGCAATTCTTTAAATGAAAATTGATAGAGAAGTTAAGTTTTTAATGCCAATCAATGAAAACCAAATCCAATAGTTTATACCCTACATTAATCGATTCTTTTGTTTGATTTGTAGAGATTTGGTGGGGCCTTAAAGATTACATTGCTATTACTATAACTTAATACAATTAATTACAATTTCATTGCAATTCTTTATGTAATTAACAGCCCTTAATAATTGAATGATTGTGACTTCCTTTTGTCCTTGGCCTCCCTTAGTGTTATGGAGAGGTGAATAATCTAGTACTAGACCTCTAGTTAAATATTATTAACTTAATATTTGATGCACATCCAATCAATATTTTGCTACACCAAGTAAATAATGCATGACATGTGCAAGTTGCTTTGCCTGTGTGGATTGATTGATTTATATAGTCGAGCATTCATTTGTTATAAACAAAATAATTTAGAGTTCCTCTTATAGTTTCAAAGACCCATTTTACATAATTACAAACCTAAGTTATTTAGGCTTCGCCCCTCTCACAACCAGGGCATATTACGAGCATACCAATTTTTCCTCCAACACACAAAAAGTTTAGTTACGAGCATTTTTCACAAGAGTCCCCATCACGCCCTCTCCCCTTCCCATCATGCTCTCTCTCTCTCTCTCTCTCTCTCTCTCTCTCTCTCTCTCTCCATGAACCCTCTATAAAATCAGTTAGTTGGATGCTTAGTATTCGTATTAATATAAATGATCATGAATTGATGAATATGATTCTCTTTATAATGATAAAAGGTTTGAAAATACATGAAGTGTGTCAAAAGTAAGACATTTTCAAGGAGGCAAAAGTAGATAGAATTATTTAGAAAATGTTAATGAAAGGTGGACCCACCCCACGAGTGTATGTTTCTTACATGAAAATATATCATAAATGATGTGAATGTATGATGGCATTTGAGTATGAATAATTAGTGGCCATCATCCCTTTATCATGTTTTATATATAACAAATCTATTTTCTTATGTTTTGGTAAAAAATTCAAATTATGTTCATAGCTAAATCTAGTATACTTTGGTTTCTTGTCTCAAATACAAAAGTGGGTTTAACATAGGAGTTTTGTCTCATTTTCAATACCAAACCAAAAATCATTTTAACAATTGTTTGGTTTCGGTTTTTTGGGCCTTGGTTTTTGGTATTTGTTTTTGTTTTGATTCGGTTTTTGCCCTTTAAACTTGAAAATTTTAGAAAGAAAAAATAGTTGGTCGAAAAAAATTAATTTTGGTATAAATAATTTTGGTAATATTAACTAATTGATTGTTATGCATTTGTCCAAAATATTTGAGTTACTTATTTATAAATTTTTCTTAATTACTTAAAATAAAAAAAATGTATATTGGTTTTTATTAATTCCAACTATCATCTTTTGGATACTGTCGGTACCAACTAACGAATTGGCTGCTTACTGTCTCATCTTTTAACGTATTTGTTCCCAACGGTCTGAGACTAAGGGAATCCTATTGCCATCACGTGTAGGTCGCCGAAGAAAACGTTTTTGGCCAAAAAAATCACATTTTTTCCGGAAAGCTCAATCTAAACACCACCTGAACACCGCCACCACCATCAGCCACCACCATCAGCCACCACCATCAAATTACTCATCACTACTTGAGCACCACCAACCGCTTCCGACGATAGTTTTAGGGTTCCGATGATCTTAATAATTGGGGCTTTTACTAGAAAAAGGTTCCTAAAGGCCCGATCCAAGATTACAAAAATGTTTAGGACAAAAATATTGAGTTCTCCTGAAAAATGTTAGTTTTCTAGCCAAAAACGTTTTTTGGCAACCTCCAACTAACAACGTTTGTATTCTGTGAGCCGCGGACCGTTGGAATAAATATAATAAAAGGTGGAATAATTATCAGCTCATTCAGGGACAGACAACGAGCAAAAGATGATAGTTAGGATTAACAAAAACCAATACACCAATAAAAAATAAAAATCTATGTTAGTGCACAGTTTTGGTGTCTGTGGCGATCGAATAAGTTTTAGATAGTCTAGATTGTTTATTTATTGTAACATGACCTATTCGCTATGGATTGTATAGCGAATGAGGCCCATTCGTTAGTTATCTAGACTAGTTCGTTAAGGTATAGGCCCATTCATTATGGAAGCATAACGAATGAGGGCTAGTTCGTTAAGGTATAGGCCCATTTGTTATGGAAGCATAACGAATGGAGTCTAATTCGTTACTAAGCTATAACGAATTAGACTAACTTAACGGATGGGAGCTTTGGCCTATAAATAGGTAGCTCCCGTTCATATTTAGTAGATGTACATATATAGAGATCTAGATCTAAGTTAATTCTCTCTGTAACTTATTATTATTCACCATTGTGTATTCATCCATATTTATCAATAAAGTATGTATTTAAAGTATTGATCGATCTCGTGTTCGTATTGTGTAATTGATGTATCGACGCGGCTAGATCCTTGGTAGGTTTCAATAATTGGTATCAGAGCAGACAGCTGCTCTCGGTGCATCTATTAAGGTATGAATCTGATGTTAATTCTTGTTTTTCGTGTTCATCGGGTTTTGGTCAGATCTGGAGTAAATTAGTGTGTTATTGGTGGAATTGATGGTAGATTCGTGTTTGTTGAGGTAATACGAATCTTCCTATGTAATTTGGTGTTAATTTATGGTAAATTGAGTGATTTACCATGGAAGAGTATGTTATGGTTTGATTCGGTTTATGATGATTGAGTGTTTGTTAAGTTAATTGGTTGTTAAATTCGTGATGAGAATGAAAATCCTAGTGTTCGGTGTGATTTTCATGGATAATTATGGTGTTTTGATGAATCTGCCATGGATGGAGTTCAAATTTGTAGATTCCGACCGGATCTACGATTTTCCGGCCATGTAACTGAATTTTCCGGCGAAATGCGTTTTTCCGGCGAACAGTTCAGATCCAACAACATGATTCGTTATGTTAGTGTAGCTAATTCGTTAAGGGATTAAAAAAGAATTAAATTAATTCGTTAAGGTAAATGTAACGAATTAAGGTAATGCGTGAAGATTAATTCGTTAAGTTAAAGATAACGAATTAAGGTACTTCGTTAAGTGAATTCGTCAAATTAATTCGTTAAGTTATAGATAACGAATTAAAGTAATTCGTTAAGTTAATTAGTTAAAGTAATTCGTTAAGTTAATGGTAACAAATTAAGGTGTTTCGTTTTGTGTATGACGAAGTGGAAATCTTAACGAATTGAAGGCCACTCGTGTAACTGTTATAACAAATGAGGATAACGAATTACGATAGTAATTTATAACGAATTGAATAGATTCGTTAAGTGTGTAACGAATGAGTGAGTGGTTGACGAATGGTGGATATTTATAATGAATTGGAGTTGTTGATATAATGAATTGAGAGGTGATCTGTTTAAAAAAGAGTAATTTGGCGGGAAAATTTTTCTTGGCGAAATTTTTCCTGAATACTCCTCTTAAGTGAGATTTCATTCTTGAAAATTTTTGCGAAAATATTTTCCCGCCAAATTACTCTTTTTTTTATTTAAATAATTGGTATTACTATTTAATTATTCCTTGATTTAATTAATTTATTTATTTAATTATTTAATTTAATTTAAAATTACATAATTGTAATTCGTTAGTCATGAATAATGAATCGAAGTCATTAAGAACGAATTGGACTCTAACTCGTTAAATTAATTCGCTTCCGCAACTCTGTAAAGAATGACTTCTAATTCTTTAAATATAACTTGACGAATTAAACACGAATTACAGCTAATTCGTTATTATTTCATTTTAAATTTTAACGAATTGAACTGTAATACGATATGACACGTGTGCATTTATGATAATGAATCACGTGATTCGTTATTTTAAATTTAAACGAATCTGATGACTCAGCACATTGGAGGCTGTGCCGTGTCAGACTATATAGGGATTTGTGAAGGCGGTTCGTCTTCACTATTCACTTTCTTCATCTCATTCCTACTGTTACTCTGGCTAAATTTTCATAAATTTTCAATCATTGTTATATCGTGTTTTGGTTATACATTCTTCTTTCTAAGGTAAATACGATCATAACGTGATGATTTACGTCATATTTGATGACTGTTTGAAAGGTTAATTGTTTGTTTTTGTTATCGGGTTTTATGCGTGTAATAAACTCTTAATTTAACCAATTTGTACCATGATTTGGTACATAAGTTCAATACACACACTTTCGTGATGGGTTTCTGAGATCCTTGTGATCTTTTGTTCAGTTATGCATCGTTGATTATGGTGGTATTGATTTCCGAATTGAAATTTTGACTTTTCATGTTCTTGGTAATCTTGACCTTGACCAGATTAGTCAAACATTAAGCTTAACAGGCCATTCGTTATTGTGTAACGAATTGGAACTAATTCGTGTCCAATTCGTTATACAAATCAAACGAATCAGGATAGCGAAATAATTTATAACGAATCGGATTTTTATTCATTATTTATGACGAATCAGACTATAATTCGTTATACATTCACTCCTGATTCGTTAGACCTAATTCGTTCATATTTACTTGATAGCGAGGCAGTAACTCGTCATAACTGTCACACCCTCAAAATCCACTAACGGAGTTTTACCGTCAGAGGGTGTGAACTGGCAGGATCGGAATCATCAGTTATAATCAAACCATAAAAACGTTTAAATGCAAATAAGTGCGGAAGCGTAAAAACCTTAATTCAAAAGCTGCGTCACGCAGGACGGCTTAAAACCAAAGATAACTGTTAAAAATAAGTTTGCAGAATAAAAGTGTTTTCATTTAATGCATGCTCCTAAACCGCGCGCCCGCCTCGGCTACCTGAGAATAACATACTAAAAGTGTCAACACAAGGTTGGTGAGTTCACAAGTTATATAAGATAAATTGTTTAGCGTTTTGCGTAACCTCGTTACGGCGTTTCAGTGTTGCGTAACCACGTTACGGCGTTTAAGTGTTGCGTAACCACGTTACGGCGTTTAAGTGTTGTGTAACCACGTTACGGCGTTTAAGTGTTTTGCATTACCAGATAGTGTTACGTCAAATTATATATCGATAGGTAGCTAATCTATACAACAAGTATCGATAAGTGGTTCGAGACCGAAGCTGACTGTTTATCAAGTGCCCGTCACCAGGTCAACCCAGACCATGGTAAGTGTTAGCCAAAATTACACCCACTCAACCTCCAGTTGAGCTTAGCGTCGGGTGGGGTTTGTCAAACCCAGTAGTACTACTCAACAGTGACTCGCTATTCCAAATATTAACCGGTTCGATGTGTGTGGGACTTCAAATGTTACGTTTGCCGCTTAGCCTTTACAAGTGATATATAATTTATAACAAAATCTTAAATATGCGTTTATCTCAGAAAATGCGTTTATCGGAGTATGTTATCTCCCCCAAGTGAAAAACGTTTGAAAACAGTTCAAAGAGCGGGGTAAGTGAAACTCACTGTTTGCGAAGAATATCCCGATATAGATCACCAAGTGATGCGCGTCGTAGAAACTCTCTAGCGTTCTAAATAACAAAGAGATTTTCTAAGTATCGGTACGTTTAACGAGTCTCTAGACTCGGCACATAATACCTATGCACGTAACAGATTTCGTGTTTCGTTTGTGAATCGTGTGTGACTTAAACAAGTACAATTGTGATACGATACATGAGTGAGCAATTACTTTCGTGTCACGTACTAATAACATACTTTACTAGCAATTATCCCCGTAAGGGCATTTTGGTCAACAAACAAAATTAACTAACCATTATTCCCCATAAGGGCAATTTGGTCAATTCATGGCAATCAATTAGCAACTATTCCCCGCAAGGGTATTTTGGTCAAAACATAACAAATATATAAAAACTATCATATTTCATGCATTTTTTACACAACTCAGCAGTTAGTTTCATTATGACAGAATTTCTACTTGAAAGATTGTACTATTTCACCAATCATAACGTCTCAATTAATTCACCAAAAATCACCACAGAAGCATACATATCTTAGGTTTCCAGAACATATTTTATCTTATTTTTATTCCACATATTTTTCTTATAATGACCAAAACATTACAGCAAACTCATATCAGTCAGATTCATGCGCAACAGAATGTTATTTGCAATTCCCGTTAAACGAAAAATCCAATAAATGCAAGACCACTTGGGTTTGGTTCCTAACTCAATGAGTCAACTTCCAGAAGTGGAACCAACCCAATTGGTCTCGTAGTTCATGAGATATAACATTTACAACATAACCTAACAGCAGGTCTAACAGCTCAGCTTTGCACAACGTTTTTGTAAAATCATAAAAGTAAACCTCTACTTGTCCAAAAATTACAAACTTATACTTTATAGAAACTAGACTCAACCTAGTTTACTGCAGTACCCACAATCTCAACCAATTTTTACGTTTACACTTCGTTACAGTCACTTAAACATCGTATACACATTCTGTCCATAATCTGTTCACATCAAAACTCAACAATTTAACTATCTATGGACCATAAATCAATCATATAACATGCTAGACACTACCACCACTATCCATGCATGTCAATTACACCATGCATACAAGATTAGGGTTTGTATTTCAACTCAAATCAAAGACAACAATCAATCATGCATCAACATCAATACTAGTTATCAATCATCATGAATTCAACAACCCTCATGTTAACTCATACATATACAAGCAAATCGGCTGCCTAGGGTTTTTGATTAACCCATTAAACATCAAAATTAAACAACAAGGAGGTAAGGGATGATCAATTATACCTTCCTAGCACCTTGTTCTTGGATCAAACACTTGATTTGATGTGTATATGTGTGTGTTTGTGGACGGCAGCCGTGGAGAACAAAGGAGAGAGAGGCCGATCGGGGTTGTAGGTTTAGAAAATAATAGGTTAGAGTTTAGTTAAGGATATATTTATAATGATACAAGTTACACTCTAGTCCCTCTACTTTCAAGTGTTACATCTCTAGCCTAACTAATTGGTTCTTGTTTCTTGTTTAACATTCCACATAACAAAATCAAGTAACACACATATATCTAACACATAATTATCACATAATTATTGTTTTGACGTTTTTTCGTTTATTTATCAATCGTTTGCGTCAACTCGTTTGCGTTTCGGTGCAAATCCCGAAAGACTACACATGTAGTAAGTGTTAAGCGTCATTTAAACCCTAGTTTAAATGTAATGAAGTGTGCGTTATAGATTTAACGATCTTAAAGTTTGAATTGACGGAGTTGAGTTAACGGAGTTAACCTGAAATTGACGATTGTCACATCATTCCCATGTTAAAGAATTTTCGTCCCGAAAATTTGAGTCAAGTCGTGATGAGAGTCTGAAAGAGTAAAAAAAAAATTTTCAGTTTGTCATATCATCCCCTAGTAGAAAGAAATTTCGTCCCGAAATTTAATTCATACCTCCGGTGATGTTTGACGGTTTGCCGAGTTTCACGGTTTTCTGTGTTTGGTTAGCCCTTCAAAAAGGTGAGGATACTTTTTCATCATTTGATCCTCGCGTTCCCACGTGAACTCCGGTCCACGTCTCGAGTTCCAACGAACCTTAACGATTGGAATTTTGCTGTGTTTGAGCGTTTTGGTTTCCCAATCCAAAACCTCGACTGGTTCTTCAATGAAACGTAACTGTTCATCAATTTGTAGTTCCTCCAAAGGGACTACTTGGGATTCATCAGATAGGCATTTCTTCAAATTTGATACGTGGAATACATCGTGTACGCCACTGAGTTCTGTTGGTAGGTCCAGTCGGTACGCCACCGGACCAATGCGCTCAGTTATCCGGTACGGACCAACATACCGTGGGTTGAGTTTGTTTCGCTTTCCAAAGCGAACCACACCTTTCCAAGGTGAGACTTTGAGTAACACCCGATCGTTCACTTGAAATTCGAGAGGTTTTCGGCGCTTGTCGGCGTAACTCTTTTGGCGATCTCGTGCTGCTGCCATGCGATTTCGGATTTGAACAATCTTTTCCGAGGTTTCGAGTACCAGTTCCGGACCAGTGATTTGGCTGTCACCCACCTCTGCCCAGCAGAGTGGTGATCGACACTTCCGTCCGTACAGCGCTTCAAACGGCGCTGCCTTAATACTTGCGTGGTAGCTGTTATTATACGAAAACTCTACCAAGGGTAAGTGGGGTTCCCAACTCTTTCCGAAATCTAAAACGCATGCACGCAACATATCCTCCAGGGTCTGAATAGTCCGTTCACTTTGCCCATCCGTCTGAGGATGGTATGCTGTACTCATATCGAGACGGGTGCCCAGTGCGCTTTGCAGCGACTTCCAAAAGTGCGAGGTGAAACGAGAATCTCGATCGGAAATGATCTAGACAGGCACTCCGTGTCTAGACACCACTTCTTTCATGTATACGCGAGTCAGTCTTTCCATTTTGTCCGTTTCCTTAATTGCTAGGAAGTGTGCCGATTTAGTCAACCGGTCAACGATCACCCAGATGGTATCGCATCCCGTCGGTGTCTTAGGCAAACCCGTAATAAAGTCCATTGAGATGTGCTCCCATTTCCATATTGGGAGTTCCGGTTGTTGCAGTAGACCAGATGGTTTCTGGTATTCTATCTTGACTCTGGCACAAGTCAAGCATTTGTTCACGTAGGTGGCAATGTCGGCTTTCATGTTCGGCCACCAGTAAAGTGCCTTTAAATCATGATACATTTTATCTGAGCCAGGGTGGATAGAATATCGGGACTTATGAGCTTCGTCCATCACTAGAGTTCTCAACTCTCCGTATCGTGGAACCCAAATCCGGTTCTCAAAATATCGGGCCCCGTCCGATCTGGTTTCAAGTTGCTTGTTCATGCCCCGCATGAGTTCCGACGGAAGATTATCATCTTTCAAAGCTTCCAGTTGCGCATCGCGAATCTGATCGGGTAAGCTGGCATGAATCGTGAGTTGCAATGCTCTCACCCGTCTGGGTTTATCTGTTTCCTTTCTGCTGAGGGCGTCGGCCACCACATTGGCCTTGCCAGGGTGGTACTTGATGGCACAATCGTAATCTTTAAGCAGCTCGACCCAACGACGCTGTCGCATGTTCAGCTCCTTCTGATCGTAGATATGTTGGAGACTCTTGTGGTCGGTGTAAATGGTAAACTTGGTACCGTACAAGTAATGCCTCCATATCTTAAGAGCAAACACCACAGCTCCAAGTTCCAAATCATGGGTCGTGTATTTCTTCTCGTGAACCCGTAGTTGTCTAGAGGCGTAGGCTATAACCTTCTCGAGTTGCATCAGCACACAACCGAGACCTTGTATAGATGCGTCACAGTGTACCTCAAAATTTTCCGTTCCCTCGGGGAGGGCTAAAATAGGGGCGCTACAAAGCTTGGTTTTCAACAGTTGAAAAGCGGATTCTTGCGCGTCACCCCAGTTGTACTTAGTGCCCTTGTGGGTCAAAGCGGTGAGGGGTTGAGCAATTTTTGAAAATCCCTCGATGAAACGCCGGTAGTAGCCGGCCAGTCCTAGGAATTGTCGCACCTCAGTCGGAGTCTTAGGTGCTTCCCAGTTTTTGATGGCCTCTACCTTACCGGGATCGACATGTATACCATTCTCGTTGATCACATGTCCTAAAAAGTGAACCTCGCGAAGCCAAAATTCACATTTCGTGAGTTTAGCATACAGTTGTTCCTTCTTCAATAGTTCCAGAATTACCCTTAGGTGCTCTTCGTGGTCAGTCTCGTTCTTGGAGTAGACGAGAATATCATCGATGAAAACAATCACGAACTTGTCGAGGTACGCCTTGCATACTCGATTCATGAGATCCATAAATACGGCTGGCGCGTTGGTTAGGCCAAAAGGCATAACCGAAAACTCGTAGTGACCATACCGTGTTCTGAAAGCCGTCTTTGAGATATCTTCTTCGCTCACTCTCAGCTGGTGGTAACCGGATCGTAGATCAATCTTCGAGTAGTAACTCGATCCTTGAAGCTGGTCAAACAAATCATCAATTCGGGGTAAAGGATAACGGTTCTTGACCGTCACCTTGTTCAACTCCCGGTAGTCGATGCACATTCGGAAAGTCCCGTCTTTCTTTCGGACAAACAAGACAGGGGCTCCCCATGGCGATGAGCTAGGTCGGATAAAACCCTTATCCAACAAATCTTGCAACTGAGTGGACAACTCCTGAAGTTCCGCCGGTGCGAGCCGATACGGGGCTCGTGCTATGGGTGCTGCACCGGGTGTCAACTCGATTTGGAATTCGACTTGACGAATAGGAGGGAGTCTGGGCAAATCCTCTGGGAAAACTTCCGGAAAGTCTCGCACAACCGGTATGTCTTCAATTCGTTTCTCCTCCGCGGGTTTCTCAACAATCTGCGCCAAAATTGCCGGATGACCCTTTCGTAGATACTTCTGTGCCTTCAAAAGGGTAATGACGCTGGTGGTCATGCCGCTTCTCTCGCCTCGGACCGAAATGATCTCGCCGGAAGGTGTGGTAATATGGACTATCTTATCATGGCATATAATCTCCGCTCGGTTCTCGGATAACCAGTCCATGCCGACAACGACATCGAAACTACTAAGCGTAAAAGGAATAAGGTCGATATCAAAGACATGACCTGACAGTTTCAACTTACATCCCGCAAGTATATGAGTTGTTACTACAGTTTTACCGTTAGCTAATTCGACAGGAAACTTAGCGTCTAACGGGGTTGGAGTAAGGTCTAAAAGTTGGTTAAAGGCTTTCGACACAAAACTCCTATCAGCTCCAGTGTCAAACAAAACAGAAGCAAAACAATCGTTTACAGAGAACTTACCAGACACCACATGCGGATCATTGCGGGCTTGACCCGATCCAATCACAAACGCTCTTCCTTTGCCATTTCCTCCACCATTACTGCCACTTCCATTACCCCCGTTATTGTCATTCTGTTTCAGCTTGGGGCAATCCTTCCGGAAATGACCTTCCTGCCCACATTCAAAGCATCCCTTAGTTGTCATCGGTGGCTTAGGAGCACCCTTTGCCGCAAGGTCTCCTCTATATTCTTTCGCTTGGTGACCTATCTTTCCGCATCTTTGACACTTGACACGGTCACACTGGCCAACATGATGAAAGTTGCACCTGTTGCACTTTGGATATTTCCCAGCATATCCGCTCGAAACCTGCCCGCTACCGTTGTGGTTGGTGTTGTTGTTGTGATTCTGAGTGTTAAAGCTCCGAGTAAATTCGGGCTTACGGTAGTGGTGTTGCGGTGGGAGGTTCGAGGATGAAGATCTGGTGTTGTCAAACTTTCTCTTCCCGCTGTTCGGGTTGCTGTTGCTGTTACTGTTGCTGACGTGGTCATTACTCGGGTTGTCACGGGCTTTAGTGGTCGAACCCCTAGGTGGTAACGCACCTTGGGTCACAGCCTGATCCGTCAGTTTGTGAGCTAAACGGATCGCTTGTTGGATCGTGGCTGGTCGGGAAGACGTCACCATGCCCGGAATTTGCGGTGCTAAACCATCAATGTACATTTCTATTCTCTTGCTCGGCGGATCCACCATCCGCGGACACATCACAGCCAACTCGTGCGAACGAGTGGTGTAGGCTTCGATTTCCGAACCCACCATCTTCAACGACCAAAACTCCGACTCTAACTTCGAAATTTCTTCACTCGGACAGTACTCCTCTCGCATCATGCTCTTGAACTCCTCCCAGTTCATCGCGTTAGCCAGTTCCAACCCAAGGATCTGGACGTTTGAATTCCACCAAGTGAGGGCGGAATCCTCAAGTGTCCCAGCAGCGAATTTGACCCTACTGGCAGGGGGACAATTACACATCTCAAAAGCCGACTCGGCCTTCTCAGCCCAACGCAGGAAGCCTATAGCTCCCTCAGTGCCCTTAAACGTACTGGGCTTGCAGTCTAGGTAGTTCTTGAAGGTACACGTTCCACTCGGACCTCCAGTTTGATTCTGAACGTGTGCGGCTAAAGCGGCCGCCACATGGTCATTCAGCAGAGTTTGGAGTTCAGCTGCAGTCATGCTGATGTTACCACGTCCTCGTCCAGCGTTTCTTCCGGCCATTTCCTAGAATCACAGTATAAAATGTTAAACATGAATTTTTCCTTCATATACAACACACCATACATGAGAAAAAAAAAAATAGGTAAGAAAGAAAATAAGAAACAACATCACATCACAACCACATATTAGTCTAAATAAAAATTCATGATTAAAACCATTGTATTCGCTACAAAGTATTTCCAATCAATCCTTAAAATCATAGAAAATAATAGTTCGGATGGAGACAACCCCTCCATCTAAGTGTCACACCACTAGATGTCGTCATCTGAGGACACCTCCGAGTGTGCCTCCTCCTCAGCCGGTTCTTCCTCCGGTTCTTCTTCGGGTTCCTCCTCGGGATCTTCCTCGGGATCTTCCTCAAGCTCCTCTTCGGGATCTTCTTCAGGTTCTACTTCAGGCTCTGCCTCGGGCTCGGCCTCAGGCTCTGCCTCAGGTTCGGCTGCGTTCTGAGCAAGTTGCATTTGTAAGACATCGCAACGCTCTAACGCTATCTCAGTTCGGGTCCTTGCTTCTTGGAGTTGCTCTTGCAAGTCTATCATCTCAGCTTGCATCTTCATCATAACCTTCGTTTGTTGCTCACTAGTCTCTTGCATATCTTTCATTGCCGCTGCCATGCGGGCAATCTCCTCCTGAGTCTCGGTTCCGTCTTTAAACAGTCTGGCAACATTTTCTCTCGTGTAGCGCATGTAACCCACATCACGCTCCAAACAAGAAACAACAGCTGCGAGAACTCGCTCCACAGGTTCGGTTATGGGTGGTAGAGTGTTGGGATAAGCAGGATGGTTCGGGTGAGGCAACGGGGGAACTTGTTCGTGATAGACCATACGTCTGATCATGTTAGGGTACCAATCCCAGCTAACGTCGTTTTCGTAAAGGCCTCCGGATAGGCGGTACCTCTTCGGTGCGGGAGCTTCGAGTTCCGGGACTACGCGGGGTGGCGAGGCGGTAGGTAACTGAGGTTCCTTCCCGTGAGCATGCGTCATCGAATCGGATGATGATGAGGGTGGCGTCGACATTCCTACAGGTAAGCCGTGTATGCGCGCGTATGAGTGAAAGAGATAAAGAGATAAGATTACCATACTACACAAACCTATGCAGTGCGTATCATTATAACTAATGGGTCGTCGCGGTTATAGTCTAGTATGTATGCAACTTCTAGTTCGCTATAACCAATGGCTCTGATACCAATCTGTCACACCCTCAAAATCCACTAACGGAGTTTTACCGTCAGAGGGTGTGAACTGGCAGGATCGGAATCATCAGTTATAATCAAACCATAAAAACGTTTAAATGCAAATAAGTGCGGAAGCGTAAAAACCTTAATTCAAAAGCTGCGTCACGCAGGACGACTTAAAACCAAAGATAACTGTTAAAAATAAGTTTGCAGAATAAAAGTGTTTTCATTTAATGCATGCTCCTAAACCGCGCGCCCGCCTCGGCTACGTGAGAATAACATACTAAAAGTGTCAACACAAGGTTGGTGAGTTCACAAGTTATATAAGATAAATCGTTTAGCGTTTTGCGTAACCTCGTTACGGCGTTTCAGTGTTGCGTAACCACGTTACAGCGTTTAAGTGTTGCGTAACCATGTTACGGCGTTTAAGTGTTGCGTAACCACGTTACGGCGTTTAAGTGTTTTGCATTACCAGATAGTGTTACGTCAAATTATATATCGATAGGTAGCTAATCTATACAACAAGTATCGCTAAGTGGTTCGAGACCGAAGCTGACTGTTTATCAAGTGCCCGTCACCAGGTCAACCCAGACCATGGTAAGTGTTAGCCAAAATTACACCCACTCAACCTCCAGTTGAGCTTAGCGTCGGGTGGGGTTTGTCAAACCCAGTAGTACTACTCAACAGTGACTCGCTATTCCAAATATTAACCGGTTCGATGTGTGTGGGACTTCAAATGTTACGTTTGCCGCTTAGCCTTTACAAGTGATATATAATTTATAACAAAATCTTAAATATGCGTTTATCTCAGAAAATGCGTTTATCGGAGTATGTTATCTCCCCCAAGTGAAAAACGTTTGAAAACAGTTCAAAGAGCGGGGTAAGTGAAACTCACTGTTTGCGAAGAATATCCCGATATAGATCACCAAGTGATGCGCGTCGTAGAAACTCTCTAGCGTTCTAAATAACAAAGAGATTTTCTAAGTATCGGTACGTTTAACGAGTCTCTAGACTCGGCACATAATACCTATGCACGTAACAGATTTCGTGTTTCGTTTGTGAATCGTGTGTGACTTAAACAAGTACAATTGTGATACGATACATGAGTGAGCAATTACTTTCGTGTCACGTACTAATAACATACTTTACTAGCAATTATCCCCGTAAGGGCATTTTGGTCAACAAACAAAATTAACTAACCATTATTCCCCATAAGGGCAATTTGGTCAATTCATGGCAATCAATTAGCAACTATTCCCCGCAAGGGTATTTTGGTCAAAACATAACAAATATATAAAAACTATCATATTTCATGCATTTTTTACACAACTCAGCAGTTAGTTTCATTATGACAGAATTTCTACTTGAAAGATTGTACTATTTCACCAATCATAACGTCTCAATTAATTCACCAAAAATCACCACAGAAGAATACATATCTTAGGTTTCCAGAACATATTTTATCTTATTTTTATTCCACATATTTTTCTTATAATGACCAAAACATTACAGCAAACTCATATCAGTCAGATTCATGCGCAACAGAATGTTATTTGCAATTCCCGTTAAACGAAAAATCCAATAAATGCAAGACCACTTGGGTTTGGTTCCTAACTCAATGAGTCAACTTCCAGAAGTGGAACCAACCCAATTGGTCTCGTAGTTCATGAGATATAACATTTACAACATAACCTAACAGCAGGTCTAACAGCTCAGCTTTGCACAACGTTTTTGTAAAATCATAAAAGTAAACTTCTACTTGTCCAAAAATTACAAACTTATACTTTATAGAAAATAGACTCAACCTAGTTTACTGCAGTACCCACAATCTCAACCAATTTTCACGTTTACACTTCGTTACAGTCACTTAAACATCGTATACACATTCTGTCCAGAATCTGTTCACATCAAAACTCAACAATTTAACTATCTATGGACCATAAATCAATCATATAACATGCTAGACACTACCACCACTATCCATGCATGTCAATTACACCATGCATACAAGATTAGGGTTTGTATTTCAACTCAAATCAAAGACAACAATCAATCATGCATCAACATCAATACTAGTTATCAATCATCATGAATTCAACAACCCTCATGTTAACTCATACATATACAAGCAAATCGGCTGCCTAGGGTTTTTGATTAACCCATTAAACATCAAAATTAAACAACAAGGAGGTAAGGGATGATCAATTATACCTTCCTAGCACCTTGTTCTTGGATCAAACACTTGATTTGATGTGTATATGTGTGTGTTTGTGGACGGCAGCCGTGGAGAACAAAGGAGAGAGAGGCCGATCGGGGTTGTAGGTTTAGAAAATAATAGGTTAGAGTTTAGTTAAGGATATATTTATAATGATACAAGTTACACTCTAGTCCCTCTACTTTCAAGTGTTACATCTCTAGCCTAACTAATTGGTTCTTGTTTCTTGTTTAACATTCCACATAACAAAATCAAGTAACACACATATATCTAACACATAATTATCACATAATTATTGTTTTGACGTTTTTTCGTTTATTTATCAATCGTTTGCGTCAACTCGTTTGCGTTTCGGTGCAAATCCCGAAAGACTACACATGTAGTAAGTGTTAAGCGTCATTTAAACCCTAGTTTAAATGTAATGAAGTGTGCGTTATAGATTTAACGATCTTAAAGTTTGAATTGACGGAGTTGAGTTAACGGAGTTAACCTGAAATTGACGATTGTCACAATAACGAACCACCAATTTGTTATAACGAATCAGAATCCTAACGAATGACAGTTTAAATGATTTTAATTATATATTATAAGTGTTTTTATTATTATTCGTTCTTATTTACTCTCTGGTTTATATAGTTCAATGGCCGATAATATGGATCAAAATCCTCCCTTTGCTGATCAACAGCGACAACGAAATTTACCCTTGCTTCCGTACGACAAAAAGCATAACATTTGTGCTTTTGTCGGTACGAAATTTGCTGATGAGGACGTTTTTGGAGATATGTTAGAGTTTATCAGACGTTCATGAATTCACTTTGCAGTGACAGCAAGACCGACTGTTTATCTAAGCATAGTTCATCAGTTTTGGAATACTGCAAGATATGTTGAAGGTGATAATCACATTGAGGCTATGATCAACAGAACACCCATTATTGTTGATACTTAGGTTATTGGTCGGGTGCTTCGGTTTGGAGATACTATGGATAATCCTTGTGAGTATGATAAGGCGTTAATCAGAGGTTTATTTACTTGAGTATTCTATGCTGGTGATATTGATGCTTCTATGTACAATAAGGCAGGATTATGTCCCACTTACAAGTGTCTGTTTCATGTCTTAATCGATTGCATAGGTGGGCGAAAAGGTGGCTTTGATGAATGTCGGATTATGATTCATTCAGCATTTGTCGCTTTGGTATTAAACATGCCATTCAACTTCTCTGAGCTGATTTTTTATCACCTTAAAGAACAGTGTCTTATGGTGAATCAACGCAAGAAGTTATTGATGTATCCTCGTTTCCTTCAATTGATCATCCAAGATTTGATTCCAAATTTCGTTATTGATGGAACGTTGGTAGATGATGTGCTAACACTTGAGCATATGACTGCTGATATAGTACGGAGGATGAAGATTTATAGGAAAGATACTCCACAGACCAAACGATTGATTGGTCATCTGGTGAATCCAGATTATGTATGACCTCCAAATGATCGTTGGATCCACGATGACTCGGATTCTGAGCGTGAGGAAGGACCAGGTGGGAACGATGGAGATGAGGATGATGACAATGATGGTGGTGATCCAGCTCAACAACAACGTGTTGAGGCTGAGGCAGTTGTTGTTGCAGCTGCTAAACGAAAATGGAAAGGGAAGGAGTTAGCTGGTGAAGGGTCGTCCAAACGACGTGTGTTGGCTGGTGCCCGCCATTTCATTTGGAGTTCAACCTCCAAGTTTGTTTATTCCTCAAAGACCGGTGGTGCCGCTTACTACTAGCACCCCGGAACTTACATTGACGACTACGCTCACATCTGATCCTAGACTTGGTATGATTCCTCAATCTGTTGTATCTACTTTGCTAAGACCTACGACTGATACTTCGGTGGTTTCTCCTACACCGATGATGATGCCTCCACCACTTATGGATATTTCATTTCTGAGGCTTAACCGGCCTCAAGGTCCTGTTCAACCAATCCCTTTTTTGTTTCTTGCAATGTCTCATGATCAACAAATGAATATGGTTTTGAGTTTACTCCATTTGTATGAAAATCAAATGTTTGCTGACCGAATGACTCAAAAACATATGATAGACGATCAACGAAGGCTGATGGGGTATATATCCTTTTGTCAAAAAGAAACAAAGGATCTTCGTGAGATTGTTCAGTCTCAGGGGTGAAAATAAAAGAACAAGAGGATCTTATCTTGCAGCTAACATGCAAGGACGATGCACTTAAAAATCTTAAAAACGTTATGAAGATCCAGATGCTTCGGGTACTGGAGGAAGTGAGCCTACACAAACTCACGGCTCGTCTTCTGGTGCTGGTACAAGTGCAGTTGGTGATTCGGGAAAGCAGATAATTGTTTATCATGATTATGAAGCTGCTAAACCCATAGAGATGATCAAGGCTAGTATCGTTATCTTTGTTGATGGTACAGGGGTGGTTAGAAGTATTGTTAATGCAGATGAGATTGAAGTGGGACAGTTTGTTGAGAGGTCCCTAACACGAGAGCAGATTTCTATACTCCTAGGTCTGAATGATGATGAGTTAACCGTGTTAGAGGCTGAGGACGATGTGGAGGTCGAGAACGATGAAGAGATCTTAAATGATCCAACTATTCAGATGAATACAGAGTTTATTTATGAAGATGAGGAGGTGGAGATTGAGGATTTCACGGCTGAGGAATACCCTGATATGTTTCAACGAACAAATTTTGATCAAGGTGCTCCTATATTTACAGAAGAAAGCGTTAAAGCAGCCGAAGACCATCTGGATAAGGTATCAAAGGGCAAGAATGTTGTTGATACAAGATTTGATTCAATACAATATCCGACTGTTGCTGACATTCAGAGATGGTTTGCTTATCGAGACAAGAAAGCTCGTAAGATTATTGACGCATATCGTTATGTGGATAAAGAGCAGAAAATTGAAGCTGTCTCTCATGCTCAAGCTAATCAGATGACATCCTTTAAGGCCGTATCTAAAGTGCGAGGTGACATTATTTCATGGCTTTATAACTCAGATTTAAAGGTCTGTATTATCAAATGGGAGAACGGCATTCAGTATTATGAAAAGATTACTGACGTTCTTTCATTACCGCGTTGGGACGTTCGGACCCTCGCATGTAGACCTTTTATAAACCGTGGGGAAAGTCGACATGCAGAATGGTTTCACCAGCATCTGCTGTTCGAGGTCAATCACGGGTTCAAATTCTTTAAGCCGCAGGTTCCAACTCGCAAGCCTATTAATGAGATTGATCCAAAGACGAGTTGGAGAAAGCTGGTGCTTAAGGTAAAGCCTCCAAAGACAATGAAGCGTGTACCGGTCAAGACGCTGAATCAGCATATGTATTTAGCTTTCAACCGCTGGTATAATGACAACCGAACTGGCGAGGCCGTTATTGTGTTTGGTAAAGGCTTAAAGACCGAGCTGATAAGGATTATTGATCCGATGTGGCTCGTGAACATGACAGAGACCGACAATAACGTGTTGTTCAAGAATAAGATATTAATAGAGCGTCGTGAAGACTACGATTGAGCAATGCAATTTCAACGCGTTGTTCATGTGTGTCATAAACATGGTATTCACAGCTGCAGAGACAGGCAGACCAAACGCTTCAAGTAATTTAAAGACAAAGAGCTCAAGAATAGGTGGTGTCTGTTAGTACATGGTTTTGCATCTCGAGTCTTTGTATTTATCGTTTTGTATTTATCGCTTATTAATGTAAAAGTTATTTATATTAAGTTAAGTTAGTTCGTTTGAAGAATAGTCTAGTTCGTTAAGGATGTTTAACGAACTAGACCTTAAGTTAAGTTTCCTCCTGATTCGTTAAGGATGTTTAACGAATCAGGGAGTGGTTCGTTATTTAATGTAATGAAACGAATTGGAAGGCTAGTTCGTTACGGAATGTATAACGAACTATATTCCATCGTCTATTTATAGAGGGTTCCCCCTCTGTTAATATTAAGTTTTGAGTTAATGTATTGAATTGTTGTCCAAGTTTTCTCTCAATCAAAGCTTCATCTAAGTAATCTATTCCATAATATATATACACCTATATACAACTAATACTAATATATACATAACATATAATCGTTAAGAGTAATAATGAACTAGATCTGTTAAACGTATATTAAGCTTTAGATCTGAGATCCGAGGCTTTCACAAGAATAAAAACTTTCATATGAGTTTATTTGACTTGCATCTTCCTACGTTTGCAAGGTTTCTTGAAAAATTACTGCAATTCGGGTGGTAATTCATGCTTGCAAAGCTATGTTTGACTGAGTTCAAGACTACAATTGTTCTTCAATTGGTGATTGGTTTGTTCAATATTGAAACCTGACTATGTGGGATACGAGTGTCTGTATGTTTACTTCATTCTGAGGGACTTTGATCCTGACTATGTTGGCTACGAGTAAATGGTGGATTGCTTCTGTTGAGGGGGACGATTCTCGAACGAGTTGATCTTTTTGAAGAATATACGAGTTTTGTCATTGGATTTTTTTTTTAATTTGATCATTTGGGGTTTATTAATGGAGGTTGGAACTCTGAATACCGAAGTGAAAGATGTTGAATGATCGGGTTTTTCATGAAGATGTGTGACTAGGTTAAACGTAAAGATATGTTTTCTTTATTGGTGCTGATGGATAGCTGATGACTTGTTGCTGATTGTTAAAATATTGAACCATATCATACACCAATGGATGATAGGGATGATCTCCAAGAGTTGCTCACTTTGAGGGGGTGATCTGATATGAGAGGTTATAAGTTGTTGGTTTGCTGAAAAGATTTAAAGATTGTCTGTGTGCATAAGCCCGAAAATCATCAGTCAAGGGGGGTGTCTGTTAGTGCACGGTATTGTGACTGGTGATTTGCAGTTAAAGTATTCAAGATTAAAGTATTCGATAGCTACGGAAAATGGGGTGTCTGTTAGTGCACGGTTTTGGTGTCCGTAGCGATCGAATAAGTTATAGATAGTCTAAATTGTTTATTTATTGTAACATGGCCTATGCGCTATGGATTTTAAAGCGAATGAGGCCCATTCGTTTGTTATCTAGACTAGTTCATTAAGGTATAGGCCCATTCGTTATGGAAGCATAACGAATGATGTCTAATTCGTTACTAAGCTATAACAAATTAGACTAACTTAACGAATGGGAGCTTTGGCCTATAAATAGGTAGTTCTCGTTCATATTTAGTAGATGTACATATAGAGAGATCTAGATCTAAGTTAATTCTCTCCATAATTTATTATTATTCACCATTATGTATTCATCCATATTTATCAATAAAGTATGTATTTAAAGTATTGATCGATCTCGTGTTCGTATTGTGTAATTGATGTATCGACGCGGCTAGATCCTTGGTAGGTTTCAATAATCTAGAAATTCTCTGTGTTTCGGTTTTTTCGTTATTATTGCATGTAAAGCTAAAACCTAGTCGTAAGTTCTGTTTTCAGAAAAATATAAAACCAAACCGTCGGTTTTTATTTGAGTCTGGTTTTTTCGATCTAGATTTTTTTTTTTGTTTAGATCGTTTTTTTTTTTCTTAGATACCCCTAATTTCTAAAAGTAATAGACCAAATGAGTTTATAAGTATTGTTTCATTGGTCACAGGAGAGTCAAGGTTATTAGCGTGTTGTTTTAAGTTAACCGCTAAGTATTCAAGACTCAAGTTTATTAGCGTCTTTTTATACAATGATCATTTAAAAATATGCATTTATGCTTTACGAACTCAATGTTAATTAGTTTGGTTTGGAGTTAAAATATATGCATATTATATATAGGGACGGCTAGATTAGCACCGTCCCTAACCCAACACACCAGCATGTTATCCTTAATGCATGTGATATAGGGCTATAAGACTTATATAGCTTTTCCCTACGCAAATGTGTCTAACATGTTGTTCACTAAGTTTCAATAAGATTCATATAGTGATATATACGGCCCGTTTCCTATATGAGTCATGCATCGCTATATGACTCGTATATATCCAGGTTTTTCATGCCTTATAAGGTTCTCCTCGATACAAATGTCACACAAGTATTTGAATCTTACTATACTATTAAGGCAAGCAAGGGTTTTCACATGACACCATTCTAGGGTATCCACCTATATGTCAACTAGATGTCATGTCACATGTTTCTTACCTTACTAATGCCAACTCATCTATTTAATACCATATAAACCTTAACATTAAAAACCGTTATAAACATTTTTTGTTTCCTCTCTCTCTCTCTCTCTCTCTCTCTCTCTCTTGCGTTTTACATCCACACTCCGACGATGGGCTCTCATTTCCACCGGTTTAATATTTCTTCAAATTTTAAATAGTCACTACAACTGCTTAACTTATGGTTAATACCCATAGCATATTTAAACCCGATTAAATACGGAAGTTTACAAATTAAATACAAACTTTTAAAGTTTTCTATAGTCTTCAATCTCAACAAACTTTCCATTTTCTTATATTTGACCATTTTTTAATTATGCCTAGATGTCAAAATTAATGTCCAAAACAAACCCCCAATTATAATATTTCAAAAATAAAAAATCTTTCCATAACTTTTTGAAGGTGACTAATAAACCAATTTTTTAAAAATTTTGTAATTATTTAGAAATTATATAGTACAACTATTTCAATACAACTGTATTGTTTTGATTTTTTTTATTCATAAAATTAAACCTAATCTTGAATTTAATATATCTAAGTATCAATTTAACGTCTCTAAAACAAAAGTTAAATTACAAATAAAATTAAAATTAGGTTATTCACTTATTTGTATTTTGGTAAATTTGGTTATTCTTATGCATAACCCGTTTGTATGATTTGTTTTATATTAGTTTAAATCAGTGGATCAAGTTCATATTTAGGTTTAACTCAAGTTTTGGTCAATGGGTTTTTTTATTAGTAAAGTAAGTTCGAGTCAAAATGGGTTATTTTAAAAGAATATCAAATTTGTTCGGTACAAAATAGCGAGTAAAAAAAGGATATGAACATAATGAATTTGGGTCGACACAAGTTATTTTTAAGTTATAGTATTTTTTAACTAAAAATACATATTCAATTTTCATATATAAATAAATTTGTAATCAAATTTGACAAAATTATATGAATATTTATATTTAAACCGAAACTAACACAGTTTAATATTCAAATTAAACAAAAACTGACATCATAAGTAATTCGATCATATTCTTACAAAATTTATCTAAATCATCTATATATAAAAACCGTGTAATCATTTTGTCAAACAACTTTTATTATTAATTGTATGATAATATGATAACTATATGTATATCATTCTTATTATACAATTCATTCTTTCATTCCAAGGAGGTATATAGAGATTTATGATGTGTTTATAAGTTTGAGAATTGTATTTGTACATTTATTTCTCTTATTAACAATACATTGAATTTGATTTTTTGGTGATTTTAGCTTTCTTCTTTGCATGTATAAAATGTTACAACACATTTGTTTCTATTTCGGTGATTGTTTAATAAATAAGACTTAATGACTTCATATATCATGATGTTGTTTTAATTGATATATCTACTGCTACTACCACTACCACTACCACTACCACTACCACTACCACTACCATTACAATAACATTTGTTGCTATATATATTTATATACAATTTTCACTCGTATGATACTCAAGTTACTAACCAATGAAAGATATTGAAATTTTATATTATTGTTTGAGTCTTCATCTCCAATTCTTCCAACGTTAGAGAAAAATGTTTTTTTTAATATGTGACAACATTTTGTTCTAAATATCATTTTTATACAGATAAAATGTATAATAATATCGGTATAAATGTTTTATTTTAAAATAAATCAAACACCAAAGTATGGTTTGTAAATTAAAATTTATAATTAATAGTGTATAAATATATCAAAAACTTATTATAAATGTCATAAATAAAAATCACTATATAATATAACTTAATTTACGTATTACATGAAATATTTTTTTTTACTTTTATTATAATTTTCATCCGTAACCTAGTAATATATTATTGGTTGGGAAAGGAAGCAATCAAGGTAAGATTCTAGTCATTTGTGTTGGGTGTGAAGGATTTTAGGTTGGTTTTGTTAACAGGCTTGGTTTGGTTTTTAAATTGTGTTGCCATAAATTTCATTATATATATCCTAATCTTATAAATGTAATTTTGGTTCTGTTGTAACATCCTACTTTTGATAATAATAAATAAAAAAATTTTGTTTATTTTATGGTGTGTTATTATTGAGTTAAGTTAAATAGTAGTGGTGGTGGTCGTCGTCGTCGTCGTGGTAGTCATGGTAGTGGTTGTGGTAGTGGTCGTTGTAGTAGTAGTAGTGGTGGTGGTGGTGGTGGTGGTGGTGGTGGTGGTGGTGGTGGTGGTGATAGTGATAGTGATAGTGATAGTGATAGTGATATTGATAGTGGTAGTCGTAGTGGTAGTCGTAGTCGTAGTAGCTAGCAGCAGCAGTAGTAGTAGTAAAGTTTGGGCTTGGACAATAAAAGATGAAATAAGGGATGGTGATGGGTCTTAGGTCAATAGGCTTAGGGGTACTTAAACACCCTTAAACCTCCATAAAACCCCAAACCCTCATTTCCACATTTGCCTTCACACACTAAAAAACACATACAAACACTCTCCTTCATCCTAGATCCAGATCCGAGCAAGAAAGAGAGTTATTTGCAGCTGATTTCCGTACACAAGCAATAAACACGTCCATATCTACGTCTATACTCGAACTCCAACCGAAAAGGTACGCTTTGATTAAGAGGCTAAGTGAGGTCGGTTTGCCATTAAACTGAGTAGGACATTAAATCGGACCTTGTAGTGTTAGAAAAACATAAACTTTATGGTAAACGACTTAATGGGTGTGATACGGGACGAGCAGGTGAAGTTCGAACCACATAAGAGCTAGTATATGAAGCTGATATAGCCCAGAACTCGTTATATTGGTAAAACGGGTCATAAAGGGTTGAAACAAAACATTCATAGCGAAAGAATAAGAAAACACGGTTCGAAACGAATTTATGAAAATTTGATTCGATTGGATTACCAGAAATTCGACTCGATCCGTTTGGAAACTCGACTCTATTCGTTTGAAAACTGGACTGAATTTGTTTGGAAATTCGACTCGATTCGTTTGGAAACTTGACTCGATTCGTTTGGAAACTCGAATCGATTCGTTTGGAAACACAATTCGTTTGGAAATTTGACTCGATTCGTTTGGAAATTCGACTCGATCCGTTTGGAAACTCAGTTCAATTCGTTTGGGATTCAATTCAATTCGTTTTGGATTCAATTAAATTCGTTTTGGACTCGATTAAATTCGTTTAACTGATCCAAGGGCTCTGCCCCTTGGACACTACTAGGGGTATCACCAAAAACATTAAAAACGCGACCATTTTTGAGAGGTATACGGAGGAATTTCTCGAAACAAACAACTGCAAAACGATTAAGAGTTAACCAATCCATCCCTATAATAAAGTAAATTCTACCCATTTGCATAGGAATAAGGTCAATACGGAACTTGACTTTATTATGAGTTATGACGCAATCCCGAATTACTGAATTAATAATAATAGAATTTTTATCAGCTACTTCTACGGTAAAAGGCTTAGATAACTTATCCCAAGGCTTATCAATTATCTATGCAAAATCAAAGAAATAAAACTCTTATCGGCACTCGTATCAAATAATAATGAAGCATAATAATTATCAATGAGAAACGTACCATTCACAGCATCTCTAGAGCTTTGAGATTGATTCACATTCATCATAAAGGCACGACCACTAGACCCTTGAGGGGTTTGAGCAACTTGGTTCAATATGGGAGATTGAATAGTAAGGGCTTGAGTTGATGCAGATGGAGGAGCCATAAGCTGAGGCACTGGAGGGGCATAGGTTTGTGATGCATAAACTAGAGGAACTTGGGGTTGGTAGGTTTGCACTTGGGGCTTGAAGAAGAGCTTATCCACATCTTGGATAAAACCGGTCTTAACAATCTGATATTAAAATAGTCATTAGGTTTGTAAAAAAAGCTGTTGATTCACTACACTTCGGGACGAAGAATGGAGCAAGAACAGGAAAAAGAAGAAGATGTTGAAAAATAAGCTCGATTAGTAGTATCCCTCCGAACGCTTCTACCAAAATACCTAACAAAAGCAATCACCCACATACCAAAACCTTTGAAAAATACTATCTTTTAACATATGCAGTACTTCACAAAGTGGGTAGAGAATTGATCTCTCGACAAGCATATTCTCTATAAATCATATATTGGCCAAGAGTGTTTATACAGACAACATTACATGTATGTACAGATTTAAAGTCGAGTTTGTGTGAACATTGCGAGCACGTGATGTTTTGCGTAAGACGAAGCTCATAAAAGCAAACCATAGTTTTGAATATCACTACATACACTAACACGTTTAACTTTTATGAATTTCAGGGACTTTCTGAAATTTCTTGGGATGTTTAGCTTCGGTTAACGTATAGTTCAAAGAACTTGTTCAAAGCTTGCTTGAGGACAATCAAGGTTCAAGTACGGGGAGATTTGATGTATAAGAAATTATAAATCTTTTCGACACTAAAATATTTCCAAATAAGCATAATATCAGCAGTTATATTATAATAATTAACCACTAATGTTTATAATTTCTATAAATAGGTAAATATAGCCCTAAAGAATAAAACGAACTGATATACGAAGAAAAATGGAGAAAAACGGTGAAAACAGACATAACACACCCCACGATGAATCAAGGCGTGGCCATGTCTAGAGCATAAGAAGTAAAGACAAAATTCAGGAAGACAAAACATGGTCATGTCAACCTCAACACACCCTTGTTATCAAGAACAAGAGAAAGAGGCTAACTAGAAAGTTCTGAAGCTTAACATGGTCGTGCTTTGGCAAAACCCACCCCATGCTTAAAGTACAAAAGATAAAAACAAATTTGGATTGTTCTGGACTCGTCATGGTCGTGCTTTGTTATACGATCTGATAATGAGCATTCAATGCAACAAGACAAAAAACTCACCATGGCCGTGTTTTGGGCAACTGATCAGCCTATAAATTGAATGCTCATATTACACATTCAATAAACCTTAGAACCTCATTTACTTCACTTCACCCACATCTTTTCACCACCATTAATAAAGAGATTATCTCATCCATCCATCCTTTGAAAATTAAGGAGATTAAGCTCTTGGAAGAAGTCATTAGCATCAAAGATTAGTCACCCAAATTGGTTAGATTGTTTTAATTTGATCATGTTTGTATCTCTTACTTTGATGTATAACACTATGCTTACTTTTGGTTAAACTTTCATAGTATCATCTTGGTTTATAATGAATCTTAATTGAATTTTAATAATATTAGTTAAACATGTGATCGGTTTTTAATAAGTAAAGGTTATAGTTCAATTATCACTTGATAAGGAGTGTTATAATACTCTTAAAATATACCCAAGTGCCAAGTTTGAAGATAAGCCGAGAAATTGCTACTCTTGTGAGGCTTTGGCATACCTTAAAATTGAATCCAAGTTCCAAGCTTGACGATAAACCGGGGAACTGCCACTTTTGTAAGGGCTTGGTTGATAAATTAAGTAAACTTTAAAATATACACCAAGTTCCGAGCTAGATAATAAGTCAAGGAATTGTCATTCTTGTTAGGGCTTGGTTGAGAAAAATAAAACATAAATCCTTGATGGGCCTAGATTAGATGGTTTGTACTTAGTTTGTTTGGTTTTTGGGTTGCATATGTAAACCGAGATCCTTATGGATCTCGGTGGGCTTTGGGCTATAGTTGGGCTTGCATAGTGGGTACCCTATATATATAGAGCTTATTGTATAGGGTTCTAGGTTGTTCATTCACTTGTAGTTTTGGCCATTCACCTCAATATAGTGAACGAGATTTGTATTGTACTTAAGCACTCGACGTTCAATATAACGTGTGTTTTGAAGCAATCCATCGTGTTCTACGTGTTCATATTTCTTGTTCTTGAATCGTCTACTGTTGGATTTCCGCACCAACAGTTAGATCCATTGATATCATAATTGAAAGATCCGTCTTGGACCTTACAATTGATATCAGAGCCTTAGACCTATTCAGGCTCGTTAATTTTTTATATCAAGGATTCAATATTTTTGTCCTTTGGTGGTTGTGTTAAGCTTTCTGGCGATCTGGTCATCGGAGAAGAGAAGGCTATTTTTTTGGTAAAAGATTGGTTTTGGTTTGGAAATAAATCAAATCCCGTTTTTCTCGGAAGTTAGTTACGATTCAGATTGATTTTCGGTGTAAAAACGGTGTTCTCGGCATCAATCAAGTGTTCTCGGTTAAGTTTCCCAGTTTTCGGCCAAAATACAAGAGATTTCTGCCAAGATTGATCGTTTTCAGCTTAAGACGTGTGTTCTCGGTCAAGAATAAGTGTTCTCGGCCATCATTAAGCATTCTCAGTCAAACTTATTGGTTCTCGGTCAACAATACCTGGTTCTCGGTCCATATACAACAGTTTTATGTCAATTTTTCTGGTTCTCGGTCCAATGAGCTCTAAACATTGTTTGGGCCTGGTTAATTTAATTTGGGCCTGTGATTGGACTATAAAACTTTTTGGACTAAAATTACCCGTGGACTAACTTAAAAATGGATCAGTTAACCAATGGCAATGGTTTAACCAACGCTTCACTCCATCAAGAATTGGACTCAATAGTAGGGACCACCACTCGTATACCCCAACTCTTGTCTCATGAGGGGTTTAGTGAATGGAAGTTTCGGTTTGAGAAATATGTTAAGATGAAGGATGCCAAAGTTTGGAGAAGTATTGTTAGGGGACCTCAGAGAATTACCTATCAACGTGATAACTCAACTGAAATTGTTGTCAAGCCCGTTTCCATGTATGATGATGATGATTTTGCTAAAGTTGAGGATAATGAAAAGCACTTTCAACTTTAACCATGGCACTTACACCTAAGATTGCTCTTGGTTTTAGAGAACTGAAATCGGCTAAGGAGTTATGGGAGGTGTTAATTGAGGTGTATGAAGGAAATGAAGATATGAAAAGAAGTCGCCAAGACTTGCTGCGACAAAAGTTCAATATGTTTAACCATGTTCTAGAGGAGTCGTTGGAAACACAACTCCAAAGGTTCATAGCCCTGGTGACTGAAATGAGATCCGCAAGTATTTATCTAGAAACCTCTAAGATAAACAACAAGATGGTAAATTCTTTGCCATAGAGTTGGGATATGAATGTTGTTGTTATCAAGAAGACTAAAGATCTCAACAGAATGTCTCTCTCTGATATGATGGCTACTATCAAGTCATGTGATATGGATGACAAGCAACGTGCAATAAATCATTCAAACTCCTACAGTGCAGCTGGGTACAACGTTGCTTCCAATAATGCCCTCATCTCTCAAGACAGTTTCTCAATGTTCAAGGCCACTCAACATCCACCTCAGGGAAACTTTCAAATGTTCACATCCACTCAAGGCCAATCATCTTCCATTCCACCTTAACCAGCTCCAGTATTCTTCAGTAAGTCTGGTCAATCTTCAGCTGACAATGGAAAAATCTCCATCCTCTGGTGTTAATTATGGTCAGAACTCCAGTCAGATTTTTTCCATTCTAATGGCAGGATTCATGAACTGTTTTAATGCATTTCTAGCTGGAGACTTGGTCCAACTTGTAGTTGCTGTTGAACTCGATCAGATCCATCCTAGCGATGTTGAAGAAACGGATATCTCTTGGCAAATCGCCATGGCAGTATTTCGGGCCAAGAAGTTCACTAAGAGGACGGGTAGAAACATTTGAATATGCCTAATAATCAGAAGGTGGATTTTAACAATGACACTTTGAGATGCTACAACTATCACGAGACGAGTCATATTGCTCTTGAATGTACTAACCCAGCGAAGGATGGAAACACAGAAAGGGCGCTAGTTCCAGTGGGGAATGCTAGAAGTGAGGTTGGGGGTAGTTCGGGTAATGGTGAAAGGGGATTGGTTGCTCAACAGTTTTCCTGGGAGGATCAGATGGCTGCTCTCAACATTGGAAATCAGGCTGCAAACTTCGCAAATGTTGAAGACACTGAAGAAGGAAATGCTGCTAAGGAGCAAGTTAAGGAACTTCAATTCGCATATATGGCTTTCACTTCTCCCGACTCATCTAAGGTAAGTTTTCAACCATGTTCTCAAGATTGTGTTGATAAGATAGAATTATATGGGCTCCACAATGATAATTTAATTAGAGGCATGGAAAGAGTAAAATCTGAAAATTTTAAACTTAAGAAAAACGAAAAGGGTTTTCTAGATAAAATAGAAGCAACTCAAAAGGATATCTAGGCTTAAGTCTGAATTCCGTATAAAATGTTGTCACTACCTCGATGCCAAACAGGAAATTGCTGATTTAACTGCTAAACTGGAAGCCTCTAAGTTGAAAATTTTAAATCTAACTAGTAAATTTGAAAGGGCTGAACTAGATTTTAAAAAATTCGATGTTTCCAGTGAAGTAGTTAACTCAATGATTGAAAATCAGTTATGGTGGAAAGAAAACGAAGGTGAGGTCATAGGATATAGTCAAGTTCCCCCCACCCTATAGCCAAAATTATGTTAGTACTCCAATTACCAAAGAACATGAAGAAAAGATAAAGGGCATGAAGTACGGCAAACAAGATAAATGTGATGGAGCTAGTTCTGTGAATGCAAGTGCGTCGACTTCAAGAGTGAACGATTCTAACGTTTTTGCTTCATGTGCAGAAAAAGTAATTGTGAAGGAATGGACTGATGAGGACGACGACCCTTGTTTTGAATTTAATAATGAACATTGTTTCTGATGTTTCTTTAAAACTACCTGTTTTGAATTATGTTATTCCGATGTTTGTGTAGGCTCTGTTTTAAAGAGCAAGGATTCTTGTGTGGTTGATTCTGATAAAACTTTGAATTCTGATAATGTGGTTTCCAATAAGATTAAAAATTCAAAAAGTTCCAACAAATATTCACCACCTAAGTTTGTTAAAGAGGGATGCTCTAATGACAAAGAAGGTGATAAGTTCCATAATGTGAAAAATGGTCCTCGTAAATTTAAGCAAGCTGGTCCACACAACCAGTCCAGACGAGGAGTTGCCCAAAATGATTTTTACATAAAGCGTCAAACATGTTTTAACTGTGGCACTCCTGGTCATATCTCCATAAATTGTCCACATCGTCCAAACGTTCCCTATTATGGATTTTACCAGAGGAATATGCCATATATGCTTCATAATTCATACAGGAAAAGATTCAGGCATAATCAGGCTAATCCCTCTGACGATGATTGGAACCAAAACAAATCTGGCAGGTTTAGTCCTCATCAGACCAAGCCTGACATGTTTCGCAAAAGGGTTAGAAAAGGTGCTTCGGTTTCAAAAAAGAACACGCATTCTAAATCGAAACAGGTAGAGAAGACAAAATCGTGTCCTGCTAACCCAAAAATACCGGAGATGAAGTCAACCATTCGTACTTATAATGAAAAATCTTACAATGGTAGACATAAATGGTTGCCTAAATCTCCGATAAAAGAGTCTACAAACCAAACGTTTCATGATCAAAAGGACATGTCATGGCAATCCGTGACAACTTTGGATGCGTCAGGGTCACCCAGTGTAACTATGGACTGGGTACCAAAGACTAATTAATACCGCGCTTTTTGTAGGGACAGCTATGGAGGAATATCATCAGACCTTGGTATGTTGATAGTGGCTGTTCCATGCACATGACAGGAGAAATTTCCCAACTACACCACATTCAAACATTTAATGGTAGGTATGTGTCCTTTGCGGGAGGAGAAAAGGGGAAGATCACTCAGAAGGGTACTGTAAGTAACGGTGTTCTAAAATTCGAAAATGTTAATTTTGTTCCAGAATTGAAGCACGGTTTGTTGAGCGTGTCTCAAATCTGTGATAAAGATTTTTCAACTCACTTTACTAAGAAAGAGTGTTTAATTTTAAAACCTGGTATCATCATACCAGAAGACTGGATTCTTGTTCGATCACAGAGAAAAGATAATGCTTATGTGATTGACAAGAACAAAAAAATTCCTGATGGAATAACTTGCTTGTTTTCAAAAGTTTCAGAACATAATGCCATGCTTTGACTCGTCGTCTTGGTCATGCAAACATGAAAAACTTGAACCGTCTTGCTAAAAATGATTTGGTTCGTGGTTTACCCGTTAAAGATTTTGTTACTATTGAAAAGTGTATGTCTTGTGCTTTGGGTAAACATCATAGGAAATCTCATAAGCCAAAACTGATTAATACTATTTCATCAGTTTTTTAATTACTTCATATGGATCTTTTCGGTCTGGTTCATGTTTTGAGTCTTTCACGCAGTTCTTATTGTCTGGTTATTACTGACGACTACTCACGTTTCACTTGGGTGTTTTTCTTGTCAAATAAAAGTGAAACTGCATATTTGATCAAGAAGTTTATTGTGCTTATGGAGAACCAACTGAATTTGAAGCTGATGGGAATACGTTGTGATAATGGTACAGAATTCAAGAATCCATCATTGAATTATTTATGTTCAAAATGGGGGGTGCTTCGTCAATACAGTTCAGCTAGGACACCACAACAAAATGGTGTGGCTGAAAGGAGAAACAAAACTCTTATCGAAGCGGCAAGGACTATGCTGTGTGATTCTAAGCTGCCATTGTTCTTCTAGGCAGAATCTATTAATACGGCCTGTTATGTTCAGAATCGGGTGATAATCAACAAATCACAAATGAAAACACCATATGAGATTTTCTAGGGTCATAAGCCTACTGTTGCACATTTCAGAGCATTTGGTTGTCCGTGCACTCTACGGAATCTCGAATCTACTCCGAAATTCTGGGCCAAAGCTGATGATTGTTACTTTGTTGGTTACGCGGGCCATACCGCCTACAGGGTCTACAATAAGTCAACCAAGCAATTTTTGGTGTCCTATGATGTTCGTTGGTTGGAAGAAAATGAGACTGATGCTCGTGTTGGTCCGCACTGGTTATTCGACTACAATGAACTCTTCAAACCGTTCAATGTGCATCCGGTCATCAACACAAAACCTTCAGGTGGTGCTATAGTGGATGCTAAGAAAGATAACCCACATGCAGTATCTCACATCTCTCCACTTCTGGATGATGATGTCACAGAACCATTTCATGACGACACACACGCGTCCGTCACTCAACCCAAAGAAGTTCAAGAAACTTAATACTCACAAAATTTGTCTGAAAATGCTACAACAGTTGGGGGGGAGAGTCCTATTCGTCAGATTTTTGGGAGCACACTGTTTCCCGATGCCATCCCAGATGAATATGTCGCTAGCACCTCATACTCACATAGCACAACGACTTCTGGATGGAAGAATCCTCTTGATGATATAGACATAAATTTGTCAAACTTGCACTCTACCGGTGATGTTTCTGATAATTAGTTCCAAAGAGGATTTAGAAAAATCATCCAATTGAGAATGTCATAGGCCATCTTGAAACGGGTGTGTCCACCAGAAGTCAGACAGGACACATAAACAGCTGTTTGTTTTCCTGTTTCATCTCTCAAATTGAGCCAAAGACGGTAAAAATGGCCCTTCAGGAACCAAGTTAGGTAGATGCTACGCATGAAGAATTGAATCAGTTTGATAATTTGAAGGTTTGGAGATTGGTTGAGTTACTGGAAGGAAAGAAATCACTTGATACGATATGGGCCTTCCGAAACAAGCAAGATGACACCGAGGTTATTGTTCGAAACAAGTCACGATTGGTAGTTCGCGGTTTTCATCCAGTTGAAGGGTTATATTACACTGAAGTCTATACTCCAGTGGCTAGACTTGAAGCCATCAGAATTTTTCTGGCCTACGCGTCATTCATGGAGTTCACAGTATATCAGATGGATGTCAAGACTGCGCTTCTGTACGGGGAAGTCAAAAAAGAGATACGTGGATCATCCACCAGTTTTCGTTGATTGCAAGAAATCGAATCATGTCTACAAGTTAGACAAGGCATTGTATGGGCTTTATCAGGCTCCTCGGGCGTGGTATGCTACTTTGACCGCACATCTTCTAGATCATGGTTACAAGTGAGGGACCATAGATCAAACCTTGTTCCGTAAAACTGTCGGAAAAGATTTGATTTCTAGTACATATCTATGTGGATGATATTATTTTTGGGTCCACCAATGCTGAGTTGTGTGCAGAATTTGAGGAAGTAATGAAGAAAAGGTTTGAGATGAGCTCGTTGGGTGAAAGACAACATTTTTGGGGCTACAGGTTCGCCAAAGTTTGGCGGGAATCTTACTGCATCAAGGGAAGTATATTGAGGATATTCTCGCTAAATTTGAATTTCAAGATTCCAAGAGTGCTAACACTCCCATGGCGGAAAGGCCTCTACTGTTATCTAATCCGGAAGGAAGCCCCGTAGATCAAACGTATTATCGATCGATGATTGGGTCTCTGATGTATCTCACTGCCAGTCGTCGTCCTGACATCATGTGTGCAGTCTGCCAATGTGCTCGCTTCCAAGGTAATCCTAAACTTTCTCATTTAATTGCTATTAAACGTATTTTTAGATATCTGGAAGGACAATCGAAGTTAGGTCTTTGGTATCCCAAAAACTCAGAATTTGATCTTTATGCTTTTGCTGATAGCAATTATGGTGGAGTTGATATTGACAGGAAATTCACATCTGCCGGATGCTAATTCTTAGGTGATCGTCTTATTTCATGGCAGTGTAAGAAACAACAAACGGTGGCCACTTCGACCGCATAGGCGGAATATGTTGCTGCATCAGCTTGCTGCTCTCAGGTGATAAGGATGCAAAACCAACTGCTGGATTACGGTTTGGAATTTCTTGATACTCCTATCTTTTGTGATAATGATGCTGCTATTGCAATTGTTAAGAATCCTGTTCAACACTCTAAAACCAAGCACATAGATATCAAATTCATTTTATTCGTGACTGTTACGACCAAAAATTGATTCATCTTGAACAGGTTCACACTGATAATAACATGGCAGACTTATTTACAAAACCGGTCGGAACAGCCAAATTTAATGTGCTTGTGAGTTTTCTTAAAATGCTCCGTTTCTAGGATTGAGTCTTTTTGAGAATAAATTTGTACATATTTTGTAATTTTGCACAAATTTAGGGGGGAGAAAAATTAAAAATTTCAAAAAGAGTGTGCGTGTGTGTTTATTAAAAAAAATAAAAAAATTGCTTCGTTTTTAAGATTCACTCTGGCTTAAAATTATGCCGGTTGCTCAAGTCTGAATAACATGTTCTTGTATATGTTTGGTCTGGTGATCTACTCGTAGATTCACAGGATAGCCATTTATCCAAAGACTGAAAGCATTTGGGGCGATTGTGATGTGTTTTCGTGTTTTGAATTTTTTCACTTAAAATTATGTCGGTACTTCCAAGTTGGAGGGACATGTATTCTCATATTTGTTTTGGTCCTGCTAATCACTAGCGGTCATACGGGATAGCCATGTACCTGAAAACTGAAGAATGACTGGGGCGACTGAGTTCTTAACATTTTTAAATATGTCTTCTGTGACTGTATGGGAAATGATATGATTATTCAGTTAACACCTTTTTAGAAGCTTCAAAATATTTTCAAATTAAAATTGATCCAACCTTTGGAAAATGATAGATAAATTGTTTTTGTGTGCCTAACGGGTGAAGTTATTAAGCTTAAAAGGCTCTAGAACAGTCATTGGTTTGCATGGTAGCTTTCCATGATGCGTAAAAGTAGAAGTGATATAAACTAAATATACTGAACTTACTGTGGAGAGTCATTTTGAAAAAATGTGCATGTCTCCATATACATCTCTCTGAATAATAGGCAGAAAAGCAATTACCCAGTCATACACGAGCCCGTTAGTGTCTTGATCACCTAAAATACTATGTTGTCTTACTGTAGTGATCCAGATTCGGGACTTACAGGTATTCGTTATTGTTATTATTATGTCAGTTAAAAAATGTCTATTCAGTTAAGTCTGTATATAATCTTTGATGTTGTACATCAATAGGCTTAAAGCTCAAAGTTTTATTGCTTCCTAAAATCTTTGATCGAGCACTAGGGGGTTGAAGTCAAATTGGGGTGATCTGGGAAAGCCAAATACGCTTTTAGAGAGATAGGAGGCATCACAGGTCCATGAGTGATGTCCATCTAAGCTTTATGCTGAACTAAACCTAATTCATATCACTGGCGCAATGAAAATCATGCTAACTTCGTTATACCTGCTATCAACCTGTCTCTTTATGTCATAATAACGCTGAACATGAATCCTTGTGAAAGCACTTTAATCAATAAGATTCCATGTTCGGATCTTTTCAAAAGGCGGCAACTTTTTCTAAAACTGAAATTTGATTCCAAAATTTTGTTTATTTCAAGAAGACTGTTTTTTTAGTTATTTTTGTTTATTTCTATTTTGCTCATTTTATTCATTTTGTTTTCATCTCGAAACTACTCTCCTCGAAGCATGTGTTCAAATTGGGCTTTCTTTAACATGGATAAACTTCTTTGGGCATTGGGTTTACACCTGAATTTTTGTAACTTGGTTTTGAGCCATAGCTTGTAATCTGGGCTCGTCCAGTTGGCCTGGTTGGTTTATCTGTGGGTTCTCGGCCCACAAAGCTTGGAGTATAAAAGGGCTCCTAACACTCAATTATTGGCATTACTTACAAATTTCTCTTCTTGATAAATCCCTCTGGCCGAAAGCACCAATCTTAATATATTAATCACACTCAGCTTCTACTTGGTGTTTCTTTGATCGATTCACAGGTAATGAGAAAGATTTCTAAACTGATTGTTCTCGTGAGACTTAAGGATTCATGCTTTCATGGATAAATGGATGGATTGATATATGGATCCCTTATTATAGTACGGGGTTATGGAACGTTCTGGTTGTGTTCGTCTCAATCATTGAAACTTGTTAGGGTTGGTAGGTCACGAGTATGTTGCAGATTTAATGGGGTTTTCGGCGTTCTCGGAGAAGACGACGCACATTCCAAGAGGGAATACAAAGAGTTCTCTGTCCCCAGTTGTCAACCATTCAAGAGTTCCCGGTTGACCGAGATCTCCTGGGCTTGACCGAGAACTCACGTTCTCGGTTGACTTTTGTTGACCGAAATCGCTGACTTTGACAGAGAACTCTTGGTTTCGGTTGATCTTGACAGAGAACTTTAGCCTTTGACCGAAAACCACTGTGTTTGACCGAAATCAATTGTAATATTACTATTAATTTTCTCTTATGGTCCACCTAATGTGATCTTGCCATCATTGGCCCCTTATGCTTTAAAATTTGACTAACTTGCTTTAAAATATAACTATAGTCAAGTTTATATTTACTAATTTGACTCGTTTGGTGCAGTAATGGCTGATCAGGCTCCCTTAAAGTTCGTTGACACTCATAATATAGTTGGACACTTGTTTGATCCCCTTCCATATAACAAACCACAAAATAAATTAAAGGAAAGAAGTAAGGAGAGAAAATTTTCATCCCAGATTGGTGGAGGAAAGAAAATGAGAAGCTTCCACGATGGTATAAATAGGAGTGTAAGTCCTCGTCCCACATCGCTAGATTATAAAACTAGTGAGTTCTTTATAAGAAAGAAAACTCATATCTTAATCTTCTTATAAGACATATCACACCCAGTGGTCCTAGAGGAGGGTGCGAAGCACCCGAACACGCACGGGAACGGGCGAAGTGTGATGGGCGCAATGTGACGCTTTGATGGCGCACTTCGCGCGCTCGCATCGCCGCGCGCCTCTTAAGGGCCGCCTTAGTATTTTTGTGGAAAATTAAGAGTTTTAATAATCCTTCCATCGCGATAAGCGATGGGTTTAGATTAGCCTCATCGCGTAGCGCGATGACGTGTAAGTAATCCAGAAACATTTAGGCGTATCGATACGCGATGATCTATCAAAGTAACACCATCGCATCTCGCGACGTGGAAGTTACGCTGACGAGACATGTCGCATGCCACGTGGTGTGCCACGTAGCATTCCTAGGGCTGACTTGGCCCAGCTACGAGATTCTTCGTGATACGCGACACCCTTTGTTTATGGACATCGCGTATCGCGACGGGCTCCAGAATTGGCTATAAATAGATTGGCAACGGGACATTCATTCTTTGTCCAAAATCTCACTTTTCTCTCTGAATTTTCACACACATATATATATATATTAAGAGCATAATACCCGAGTGTCGTAACAATATCCTATCCGATCGAAAGAAACTAATATACACGAATCCAAAAGCTCTGCCTATTAAGGTAAGACATTGTGCCATAAAATGGTTTAAATTCTCAGTTTATAATAAAAATAATCATGGTGTTTTTATAACTCTGATCATTTTTCCTAACTACAGCTCTGATGAAATATTCCGCTACAAAATAATTTAATAAACACCGATACCACCACTCAATGTTCACGGCTTCCCTCCCAGGGTATAGGGGTCGGGGGCTGTGACAGCTGAAGTGGTATCAGATCCACTGGTTTAAGAAATAGGGGTATTTTAATAATACCTAATTTTAAAATTAAGAGTTAGGAAATACATGCATTAACCTATGTGTCAACCATGCAGATAAGATTCTAACCACACGAACAAAATAAATACTATTTCTTTTTGGAGTTCGTTGTTTTATTTTTTTTTCTTAACAGCATGAGTGAGCTCTTAGAAGCATTTGAATATATATCCGTTAACACTACGGATATGGAAGAAGGGTAATCCAGTGAACAACACCCTGAACCCATGGTCTTTCAAGCATAACAACCTATAGAAAAACCAAAGCCCAAAAGAAGAAGAAGGCTCAAAGACTGGCAAAGAGGGTTGAGAAAATATAAGATAGGAAGAACCTCAGTCATACAACCACCACCACAACCTGCACAACCAACTCAACCACAACCAATTGAACCACCACCAACTCTACCACAACCCCCTTCAACAATACCAATGCAGGAGCGATTAGGCAGATGCCTAGATGAGTGTTAAATCTTTCAGCCAATATTAAACGAGATAGGTGCAGCAAGCTCCAGCAACCTTAATATGCCATCCTAGGACCCAAATAATACACTCCTCTCTGATGATATTATCAACCAAGCCCAACTGGAAGAATGGTGGACGAATGATTGGCAATATCAAACGATGATGACAAACCCATATGCACCATTCCAGGCTGAAACAGCAAACTACCCCACCATGACACCAGAGATGACGACACAGCTCCGTCATTATGGGGAAGAATTGGTGGATACCGCCAATAGACTGAGAAATATTGGGGAGAGCTTAACCTGAAAGTACTATGATCGAGAACAATATATATAAAACATATAATATATATATATAATATATATATATATATATATATGTGTGTGTTCATTATCGTAATTTATTTGTTAAAAAAAGTATGTATATAAGAAAAGTTTGTAGTGAAGCATATATATAAGTGTGCAGATGTAAAATATAGTGATACATATGTACATTTTGATCTTAACATGAGTACGTAGGAAATAATGCCAATTTATTTAAAAATGCGAACGTAGGAAACAATACCAACTAAAATACCAATCTACATAAACAATAACTTATAATAACATAGAAAAAAACATAAAAACTACAACAAAAGAATCAAAATCAAAAACAAAATAATAACAACATATACCAACAAATATTTATAACAGCAAAAGAAAACATCTAATAATAACAACAAAATATAAATAAGCAAATACTTATAACGTCTCATAATCGAAAATTAGCAAATACGAACAAAAAATAGCAGCAAACACCTATAAAAATAAGCCTAATCATAACAATAAATTGGTTCTCACCGTTTTCATGTTAAGAATAAAATGTATTTGAACCTATTTCTATATATATATATATATATAAGAGTAAATGTCGCAAAGATCGACTATTTTGACATATTATGTGCCTATGTGTTATTTTATTCTTATGTGTTATTAATACCTTGCTTACCTTATTATTTGATTACGATATTAATAATTCCTTTCTTGTATGTAATTTAGATGTCGAACGAGCACAATCACGAAAATTAGCATAATCACGAAAAAGAGAACAATCACAAAAATGAGCATAATCACGAGCACAGTCACGGAAACGAGCATAATCATGAAATTCATAATCAAGAAAATCGTCTGAATATGAATGCTACTGAAAATATGATAGCTCTGAAAATCACTGAAGCAATTCCTTTAATTGCTGATGCTATTAGGCAACCCGTTTCTATAATTAGGCATAAGACCGAGAGTAATAAACGCAAGGCTAACACTGAGGCTAGTAATAGTGTGAATGGAGGAAATAGCAACCCATTACCCAAAAAGTCAAAAGTTCATGGTTGTACTTTCAAAGATTTCTTGGCCTGTAAACCAACCGAATTCTCTGGAAATGAAGGACCTATTTCAGCACTACGCTGGTTAGAAAAGACAGAAGCTATAATAAGAATCAGTAAATGTGCTGAAGAAGATAAATAATATGTGCTTCTAACCTCTTCATTAATGAAGCAATGGAATGGTGGAATATAGTCCTCCAGTCAAATAGAAGTCACATAGTCTATACTATGACCTGGGAAGAATTTAAAGAAATAGTAGAAAGGAAATTTTGTCCTCCTCGTGAAAGAGAAAAGATTGCTACTATGTTCTTAAATCACAACATGGAAGGTGTGAAGTTGCGTGAGTATACGACAAAATTCTTCGAATATGCAAGAATGGTAATATACCGGCTTTGGCTTTGCCAGAATCAGTACTAATTTCTCGTTATATTTGGGGATTAGTAAGTGAAATTCGCGATCGGGTAAAGTCAGCTAGACCTCAGACTATTAAAGAAACAGTTGAGCTATCTAATACCATGACAGACGGATTAGTCCGAACTCAGGAAGAAAATAAAAAGAAAGATCTAGCCCGGAAGATTACCCAAGAATTTCGGAAGAAAGGAACATGGCAATCTTATGCTCATTCTTTCTGTAAAATTTGCAGAAAGAGGCATTCAGAGAGATGCTCTTTTAAAAAAACTAAGTATTGCAATTATTGCAAAATGGTTGGACATACGGATAAAGAATGCTGGAGAAAAGAAAGCCGTGTTTGCTATAATTGTGGAGAACCTGGCCACATCCGTCTAGAATGCACAAAACTGATAAAGGTGCCTGACAATAAAGCAAAGAACACAGATGGACCTAAGAAGAATGCACGAGCTTTTCAGCTTACTGCTCAAGAAGCGGCAATGATTCCAGACATCATTGCGGGTACGTTCCTTATCAACAACGTTTACGCTAAAGTATTGTTTGATTCCGGAGCAAATCAAAGTTTTATAAACACGAAGTTTTGCCATGCCCTAAATCTGCACGGTAGAAATGGTTGATGGAAATTCTGTTCATATTCATGAAGTACTTCAAGAAGAAAACATAAACTTACTAGGCCACAAGTTTAAAGCAAATTTACTTCCCATGAATTTTGCTGGATTCAATGTCCTATAAGGGATGGATTGGTTAGAAGCCAATCATGCTCGAATCCTATGTAATACAAATTCTATTGAAATTCGCATGCCAACGGGAAAAATCATTATCATTCAAGGAGATAAAATGCTCAAGCCTAGAAAGTTCATATCAGTAATGAAAGTGGCAAGCTATCTAAGGAAACAAGATGTTGCAAATATGATTTCTGGAATCATTAGCACCAAAGGAAAAGAGCTAAAAGAAATTCTGGTAGTATCGGAATATTCTGACGTCTTTCCAGAAGATTTACCCGGACAACCGCCTGATCGTGAAGTTGAATTTAGAATCCATATAATATTAGGAATAGTGTCAGTTGCTAAAGCACCATATAGATTAGCGCCAACAGAAATGTTAGAATTAAAAAAGCAATCAGATGAATATCTAGAAAAAGGTTTCATACGACCTAGCTCATCACCTTGGGGAGCACCAGTGTTGTTTTTCAAAAAGAAAGATGGGTCAATGCATATGTGTATCGACTATAGAGAATTGAATAAAGTTACAATTAAGAGTCGGTATCCTTTACCAAGAATTGATGATTTATTCGATCAACTCCAAGGAGCTCGATATTTCTCTAAAATTGATTTACGCTCAGGATACCGTCAATTAAAAGGGCAAGAAGAAGATATTCCTAAAACAGCTTTTAGAACAAGATATGGTCATTTTGAGTTTACAGTCATGCCATTTGGTTTAACCAATGTACCAGCTGCATTCATGGATATGTGAATCGAATATGTAAACCACATTTGGATAAATTCGTAATCGTTTTTATAGACGATATACTCATTTATTCCAAAACCGGTGAAGATCATGTCAAACATCTTCATACACTTTTGACACTATTGAGAAAAGAGAAGCTTTACGCTAAATTCTCAAAGTGTGAGTTTTGGTTACAAGAAGTACAGTTTTTAGGACACTTGATTAGCCATGAAGGTATTCACGTGGACCCTGCTAAAATAGAAGCAATTACTAATTGGGAAATTCCTAAAACTCCTACAGAAATTCGAAGTTTCTTAGGATTAGCGGGATACTATAGACGTTTCATTCAAAACTTTTCCCGAGTAGCAGTTCTGTTAACCAAGTTAACATGTAAGAATGTCAAGTTTGAATGAGGACCTAAGCAAGAAGAAGCTTTTCTAACTTTGAAGCAAAAGTTAACAAATGTCCCAATACTCGCACTACCAGAAGGAACTGAAGATTTCACAGTTTGTTGTGATGCTTCTAAATCAGGATTGGGATGTGTACGAATGCAACGTGAAAAAGTTATTGCTTACGCATCTAGACAGTTAAAGAAACATGAAGAGAATTACACAACACATGACTTAGAATTGGGAGCAATAATTTTTGCCCTAAAGATCTGGAGACACTATCTATATGGTAGTAAGTTTACTGTATTCACAGATCATAAAATTTTAAAATATATTTTTGAGCAAAAGGAGCTTAACATGAGGCAAAGACGTTGGATGGAAATTCTTAGCGATTATGATTGTGAAATCCAATATCGTGAAGGCAAGACTAATATAGTAGCCGATGCATTATGCAGAAAAGAGCATGAGAAAACTAAAAGAGTACGAGCCTTAAGGTTAGAACTTCAAATCAATTTAATTGATAAAGTAAAGAATGCTCATAAACAAGCAATAGAAGAAAATAATATTGCTGATGAGAAAAGAAATGGTACCATTGATGTCAAAGAAATGATGAAATTCTCCGAATGGGGAATAGGATCTAGATACCAATCATAGGAGGATTACGAGAAAAGATTCTTGAAGAATCCCATAAATCCAAATACACAATGCATCCTGGAAGAGATAAAATGTATCAAGATTTAAAGAAAATCTATTGGTGGATAGGAATGAAAAAGGACATAACTAGTTATGTTTCAAAATGTTTAACTTGTTCACAAGTTAAAGCAGAACATCAAAAGCCATCAGGATTACTTCAACAATTAGAAATGTCAGAATGGAAATGGGAATTTCTAACAATTGATTTTGTTACCAAATTACCTACCACAAAAGAGGTAATGACACAATCTGGGTAATTGTGGATAGATTAACAAAATCAGCTCATTTTATACCAATGAAGGAAACTTTTAAAATGGAACAATTAGCTAAGCTGTATGTAGACAAAGTTGTCTCATTACATGGAGTTCTATTATCCATTGTATCGGATCGAGATAGCCGTTTTACTTCTTATTTTTGGAAAAGTTTCCAAGAAGCTATGGGAACAAAATTAAACTTGAGCACAGCATGCCATCCACAGACCTATGGTCAAAGTGAAAGGACCATACAAACATTGAAAGACATGCTAAGAGCATGTGTAATAGATTTTGGTGGAAATTGGGATGATCATTTACCACTAATAGAATTCTCCTATAATAACAATTATCATACAAGCATTAATGCTGCCCCATTTGAAGCCCTTTATGGACGAAGGTGCAGAACTCCAGTGTGTTGGGCAGAAATAGGAGGAAAACAATTATCAGGTCCTGAAATCATACAAGAAAGTACTGACAAGATAAATCAAGTTAAGGAGAGATTAAAGACCGTATGAGATCGTCAGAAAAGTTATGCAGATCATCGACGCAAACAATTGGAATTTCAAGTTGGATACAGAGTGCTACTAAAAGTATCTCCATGGAAAGGAGTAATCCGATTCGGTAAGAGAGGAAAGTTAAGTCCACGATTTGTTGGACCATTTCAAATTATCAAACGAATTGGACCAGTTGCCTATCAGCTAGAATTACCAGAGGAAATGTCAGGTATACATGATGTATTTCATGTAAGTAACTTAAGGAAATGTTTAGCTGATAAATCCCTAAAAGTACCCCTTTAATATATAAAGGTAAATGAAAAGTTGAAATTCGTGAAGAAACCCTTGCAAATTGAAGATAGAAAGATCAAGAATCTCAAACATAAAAGAATAGTTCTGGTCAAAGTGAAGTGGGATTCAAAACGTGGGCCAGAATATACTTGGGAATTGGAATCAGAAATTAAATGGAAGTACCCACACTTATTCCAAGTAAATCTCGAGGACGAGATTCAAAATAAGGAGGGGAGACTATAACAAACCACAAAATAAATTAAAGGAAAAAGTAAGGAAATTAAATGAGAGAAAATTTCCATCCCACATTAGTGGAGGAAAGAAAATGAGAAGCTTCCATCATGGTATAAATAGGAGTGTAAGTCCTTGTCCCACATCGCTAGATTATAAAGCTAGGGAATTATTTATAAGGAAGAAAACTTATATGTTAATGTTCTTATAAGACATATCACACCCAGTGTTTCTAGCGGAGGGTGTGAAGCACCCGAACGCGCACGCGCACGGGCTCGGGCGAAGTGTGATGGGCACAAAGTGGCGCTTTGATGGCGAACTTTGCAATTTGCACGCTTGCATCGCCAAGGGCCGCCTTAGTATTTTGGTGGAAAATTAAGATTTTTAATAATCCTTCCATCGCGATACGCGACGGGTATGCCACGTGGCGTGCCACGTAGCATGCCTAGGGATGACTCGGCCAAGCTACGAGATTCTTCGCGATATGCGACTCCCTTTGGTTATGGCCATCGCGTATCGCGACGGGCTCCAGAATTGGCTATAAATAGATTGGCAACGGGACATTCATTCTTTGTCCAAAATCTCATTTTTCTCTCCGAATTCTCTCTCTCTCTCTCACACACACACACACACACATATATATATATATATATAAATTAAGAGCATAATACCCGAGTGTCGTAATGATATCCTATCCGATCGCAAGAAACTAATATACAAGAATCCAAAAGCACTGCCTATTAAGGTAAGACATTGTGCCATCGTGTAAAGTTTCTACTCTCGTGAATATCGTTATGATTATTGGTTTTATACTAATCTAGATATACTACATTGTGTTTATCTTAGGTGCTTAATACCAAGAGGTGTTCATTAACTGTAAACTTGCAATGTGAGACATTCGAGTTTTTGTACCACTCACATTTAAATGAGACAACTGTTTTTCCGACACTGTCATGACGATTTCAACACCTATAAAACTCATGACAGATGGTCTAAATGGTTTCAGATATATTATTAAAGTATTTTAAATACATTACAGCGATTAAGTCTCTATAGACTTACGGGATGGTTACTACTGGTATTATGGGGTTTTGTATACAAGGCTTGCCTACTGGGCTATTACACGTTACTTATTGGACAAGTGTTAGCCAATAAGTAATATGACCACAATCATAGATACGGTCGAGTGACAAGTACCTTTCGGTAATTTGTAAGCAGGCAGGTGTAAAAACATCTTAATGCTGTAAATGTAAAATGTGTCATTTACAAATGAATGTACTCACTAGTATTTCTTGCTGATCAACATGTTTCAGGTGACTTTTTAGAGACAAAGGAATGATGCATGCGGGCTTCCAGCTTAAATAAGTGGCTTGTTAACAAAATATAGAAACGTGTTTTGTAAATTAGGGTTTATCCCTATAAAGTTTATGTTTGTATCAAAATGGGTTAAATTCCCAGTTTATAATAAAAATAATCATGGTGTTTTTATAACTCTGATCATTTTTCCTAACTACGGTTCTGAAGAAATATTCCGCTGCAAAATAATTTAATAAACACTGATACCACCACTCAATGTTCACGGCTTCCCTCCCAGGGTATAGGGGCCGGGGGCTACTCCAACACACAAGGAGTTCAAGTCTATGATAGTTGGTCTCAACACTTGCAAGATTTCTCACGCCTTACGAAAAGTTATCTGCAGAAAAATGATCACAGATTTTTGGAACAATGCCTCGATCAACCAGCGAGGACCAAGTGGAGTTGTGTCAATTGACTCCAAAGTGCAAAAGTAGCCGGTCGTCATCACAGAGGCCATCATACGGGAGGTTCTTTTGTTTAGGGATCAACCTGATTACCCAACGAAATATTCAACTGTTGAAATCTCTGAGGTTCTTACACGAATGGGATATGAGGGCACCTATCCTCCAGCAATCAAGAAACTGTTTCACCCATACTGGAGATTCTTGATACACACGTTCTTCACATGTGTGTCGGGAAGAAAGGGAGGTTCTGATGAAATAAGCCACACGCAGATGTCGGCTGTAGTTGCTCTGATCATGGATTGGAATTTCAACTATTCCAAGTTCGTCTTTGATGAGATGATGAGCATCTTGAAAGGTAAGAAGAAGAAGAAGAAGAAGAAGAAGAAGAAGAAGGAGATCATGTATCCTCGATTTTTACAGATGATTTTTGACTCTCATTACACTAACCTTGTCAAATATCTTGAAACATTAGATATGACGTCTATGGGACCCAACACTTTTGGGTTGATGAAACAGTCCAGGAAAGGATCAAAGATCGTTTATTAGGGCCTTCATGCATTGGTTAAATTTGGCCGGTTTGGCGAAACAGAAGCTGCTCCTGTTATTGCCCAAGTGACTGAAGAACATGCAGCACCAACTCAAAGGCGTGTTGCTACACTTGAGATCTATGACGATGAAGATGAAGAAACAGAACAGCGTGAAACCGTTAGTGCTCCGACTACTGAGCAACTAACGGATTTTGAGACTTTCAAAGAATTACTACAGTCAACTACATTGAAGCCTCCTCAAGCAGCTGCTGTAAATGAAGATTTCCCCGAGGAACCAGCCGCCGATCTCATTCCACGTAAACGAAGAAATAAAGATCCGAGACCTGGCGTGCTGGTCATTGAAGATGAAACAACCACACCGTCAACAACAACAAGCCCACAGCAAGAATCACATCAGCCTGAGTCGATTGCTCCTGAGACTCAGACATTCCACACTCTGATGAGGCTTATATTCCATGCACTGATGCTCCCTCTGGATCATCTGAACCAATCAATCAGGGTCAATCAAGCTCTGGTGCTTCTGATAAGATTGCTCAGATTCTTGCCATGCAAGAAATTTATTTACAAAACAAAGGTAAGGGAGTTATACTTGAGGATGCTCCTGTTGATGTACATGCTCTTCAATGTCGAGTCTTTGAGCTCGAACAAGATTCTGTTGTTAAAGATGTACGGGTCCAAGAACTGGAAGCTAGTAACTCCGACAAAGATTCCAAGATTAAAGAGCTTCAGTCAAACATGGGAGAGCTAACTACTGTTTATCTAGACCTCCAACAAAAACTAGTTCAGAAGTTTGGAGATGAATTCAAGAGCAGTGCTGATGTAATTTCAAAGATGCCCAACGTTGATCAAGGTGGTAGCTCTACTGTTCGTCCAGTTGAAAACATAGATGAATCTGAGACGCTGAATCAGTATATGTCTGCACCTCCAATTACCAAAGAGAAGTCAGATAGAATTCAGAAGAAGCAGCTGGTGATGAAAAACTCCAATCAGAATGTTGAGTCATCCGATCACCCAGACAGGTTCATTGTCACCTTTCCAGAGAGTTTCTTAGATAAATATAGGGATCGATCTGGAGTTGTGTCATGGGGTTTTGATGCTGAAAAGAACATGTGGTGGGTCAAACGGAAGTCCGGGACCACTGAGTACTATAAGAAGATGAAAGACTTTGGATCTTGGACTAAGGTGGATCTCAGTGACCTGATAAACTCTCCATTCCACAACCCAACAAATGATAAACGTGGTAGAGATTTATGGAACTTTCTGAAAAGCCAAGTTGATAAAGACTTTCCGAACATGTCAACTGCAGAATATTTTTTGAAGAAAGCTAAGGGGGTCAAGGATCTAAAGACAGGATAGACAATGGTCTGCATTATGTGGCCTGCTACAAAGAAAGCCTCTCATATTCCTGTGCCTAAAGCTATTCCAGATGGTAGTCTGGATAACATGAGATTCTGGATGCATGACAGTGAGACTGCCACCATTGATGTACGTTTGCAGAAGGGCAAAGGGCAATACAGATTTGTTGATCCAAGAGATTTGCTAAAGCTTGGAGATAAAGATATCAAGACCCTCAGTACATTTCAAATAATTGCTGATCTAATCTTTGAAACGGCTGCTAAAGAATTTACAAGCATGGCAGCCTCTATTATCAGGTGAAAGTTTTGGGCAGGTTCTTTGAAAGGCGCTGACATTGATTATATGGAGCATGACTAAGAACCAAGCTACAAACCAAGGGGGAGATTGTTGGGCCTAGATTAGATGGTTTGTACTTAGTTTGTTTGGTTTTTGGGTTGCATATGTAAACCGAGATCCTTATGGATCTCGTTGGCTTTGGACTATAGTTGGGCTTGCATGGTGGGCACCCTATATATAGAGCTTATTGTATAGAGTTCTAGGTTGTTCATTTACTTGTAGTTTTGGTCGTTCACCTCGATATAGTGAACAAGATTTGTATTGTGCTTAAGCACTCGACGTTCAATATAACGTGTGTTTTGAAGCAATCCATCGTGTTCTACGTGTTCATATTCCTTGTTCTACGTGTTCTGTACCAACAGTTAGATCCGTTGATATCATAATTGAAAGATCCGTCTTGGACCTTACAATCCTAATCTTGACATGGACCAAATGGGATGTTAGTAGTAATTAATCATTTTATAATGGAACTATTGACAATGCTTGTGAGAACGGATTATTGATGTTTATCCACTAAACTCAACTAATTACGTGTTAAATGTGTGTGCAACATAACTTAGTTTAAACAACTCTTTGGTGGTTATTACATGAATACTATAATTGTTCAAGAGTTGTGTGGGTTATACTTGGTAATGCAAGGTTAATCTTATATATATCAACTAATTTGAATTGGTATTTTAAATATAATACAAAGGTTATTCTTACTAAAATATCAAGGACAAATCACTTAGTAACTAAATGGATTGTCTCATCTTTAAAGTGAGATACCTTATAAATATTTATTATAAAATGATGTTTTAGTGGAGATCGTGAAGTTATGCATATCTCTTTCTTTAATTATCAATTTATCATGGAATAACATGACTTAATAATAAGGTGTTATTCCCACATTTAATCATCATAGCAAACTCACATCACATGTGTACTAACTAATAGTTAAACCAGGTTAAGAGGAGTTTGAATCAAGATAACACACTTTTATCCTTGATCATCTATCTAAAAATAATAAAATAAAATCCCAAAAAATATTGTCATTTATTTATGCCTTTAAATTTCTCTTTAAAATTTATTTATCAAACTAAAACCACTATGATGTTTATTTATCAAACTAAAACCACTATGATGTTTACTTCCGGTTAAAATAAATACAACGGTTTAGTAGTAATAATCAAACAAGTGTGTCCGTGGATTGATACTTGGTTATTACATATACTTTACTACATATACGATAGGTACCCTTGCCTATTTGTGTGTCGTTTAGTTAAGATAATAATCATTTTTATAAATTTAAAACTAGACATTGTGTGAATGGAACCATTGAATACCTTACAACTTTTCCTACCTTATCCACACTGCATCACAAAACAAATTGAAAAACCCCACGACGATCACATCAAACCAAATCCCGATGATCAAACCAAAAATCAAAAGCACGAACCAACCAATATTAAGTGAACCAACCTAAAACCGAATCAAAAATCAAAATACTGAAACGAACTAGAAACACAAACCTGTTTCTCTAGTTTCTTTTGAAACAAAATATGACCGGTGGCATGGAATAAACTTTTGGCGGCTAGGCTAGATATTACTTATTGATCGATGATTTAATAATCTATATATATTATATATAATACATGAGACCTGGGAAAATTAAGGTATCCACTTTTTAATAGCTTTACAAATTAATTAACACATAATACAACCTATAACGCATCTGGAATAAGGGTAAGATTATCCAATAAAAAAATCAAATAATTTTAACTTTAATTATTAAATGATAGTTACAACATTGTCACCTTAACTTTAATCAACTCTTGTAAATTCTAAAATTATTTACAGGTTTGCCTCTCATCTTTAACCCTATATGTAACAACGTTATTTATTTTTTTATTTATTTTTTGGTTGAAATATAATATATATTTAAAAAAATCAAACATACCATTGCGACATGCTTATTTTTTTTCAACATTTCAATGTTTATTTTATTCAATATCGAAATTTAGATTATTAAGTACAAATTAATGAAGCATTAATATAAAAGTCAATAAAGCATTATCTAAAACATAATATATTTTCCTTATTTGATGATAGTTACAATAATACTTCAACTTCACATAACTTTTTTTTATTTCTATGAAAAGTTATATATTTGCCCGGACATTTATCCATAAATTTGATAAATTTATTTATTTATTTTATTTTTGTTTCCTTCTATATGGTTGAATATATTATGTTTGAAAAACACTAAACATAATGTTGCGACATCCTTATTTTTATGTTTTACAAAATCTGATTAAAAAAGTCAAATTAAATAAATATCACAATAATCAAGACGAACTTGAGTTTAAGATTTCAAATATAATTTCGAGCTAAGTTGAGTCAGCTTAGTATGAAGTTCAAGTCAAGCTCAAGCTATCCTTGGCTCGGTTAGGCTTGGTACGAAGTTCTCCGCAGCATCACGCGAGCACTTAACTAGTACTCAAATATGGATGGCCGTTGTTTTTACTTTTAATTCTCAATTCCAAAATTATGATGACGATAGTAGAATAGGGTTTAGCAAACACAAAACAATTATGGTGGACAATAACAATCGTAATTTATGTGGACAATAGTGTTAGGATTAAACACACACACGAACCGAAAACAAACACGAAAGCAATAAACGGACACGAGGATTTAACGTGGTTCGATCTAAACTGACCTATGTCCAAGGGTGGCAACTAGATATTCTTTATTGAGTGACAACGATTACAAGTACATAACATCAAATATATAGAGATACACTTTTGGTGACATATCGACCATATACAACAAACTCATTTTTCTCCACGAGCAACCACGAGATCCCTTTGACTACTTTCCACTGCTCATTCCCGAACTTAACATCGTACCCCTAGTCATCCAACTGTCCGACTGAAATCAAACGTTTCTTCAAACTTGGAATAACCCTAACATCTTTCAATGTCCAAGAAGTACTGGCTGAAGTTATCAAATCAACATCTCCCAGACCCGTAACCTCTAAAATATCATCGTTTGCTAGTCGAACCTTTCCAAAATCCCCAAACTTTAGATTCTTCATTGTTTCACTATAATGAGTGGCATGAAATGATGCACAAGAATCCATCACCTAAGTTTCAACATTACTCTCAACACTACAAACCAAAGCCTCATCACTACTGACTCCGTCATCTGTGTCGTCTTCTGTAACGTTCACCTCTTTCTTATCATTCGGACACTGATTCCTGAAGTGTCCCTTCTATTTACAACCTCAGCATTCAATATCTTTACGAGTCTTAGACTGACTCCTCTTCCTACTCCCACTACCTCGTTTTTTTCCCCTATCTCTACCTTATGTGACTATATATTGCTTGGTGATTCATCTGAACTTCTGTGTCTTGAATCTTCTCTAAGAATCAAGTCTCGAATCCCATCAAAAGTAATTTTTATAGAAGAATTACAAACCGCAGTCACTGTTTGCGACCAACTGTCGGGTATAGAGGATAATAACAAAAGACCTTGAACTTCATCATCAAACTTACTGTCGACCGACACGAAGCGGGACAGGATGGAATTAAGATTATTAACATGCGTTGTAACTGACCCACCATCTTTCATTATTGTTGTCGCTAGCTCTCTGATAAGATAGACCTTATTCGTTGCCGAAGGATTCTCATACATGTTGGATAGATCCTCCATCACCACGGGTATGGTTTCTTTCATAACGTTAAATGCCACATCTTCCGACAATAACAGTGTAATACAAGCCCTAGCTTTCTTGTCTAAATTCTTCCACTCTGCTTCTGACAACTTTTCTGTTTTTTCATCCTCAAGCACTACATCCTAGTCTTTCTGACAAAGCAGTACTTCAATCTGCATCTTCCACCCACCAAACTTCTGTATTGAACCCTTTCCGTCTTCTGCCATTGCAATGACTAAAACGAAAAACTGGATAAAAACATAGACAGGCACGGCAATGGCACAGGCCTGAACTTAACAGTTGTTCTACAGAACTCTGTTAAACAATCAACCTATTTTAAACGCAGTGGTATAACGAACTGAAATCAGAAACTGAAACTTCAAATACTGAAACGACATAACCTGACAAAGCGGTTGGCATTGGTTACTGGTTTATTTAAGGCGTCTTCTGATTAACAACGGTTCTTTAACAAATATGATCTTGATTAGCCCACTCAGTCTAGCAAAAAAATTGATCTTGCACCAAACCAAAAAATTCTGACCATCACAAACTGGCTAATGCATTTTGTATTAATGGCCTACTTAATTTAGTCTTCTAGGCCCAATCAAAAATAATGAAACGAACCCGGAGCTTCAATGGTTCACGACCAAAAAAATACAGCTTGGCTGCTTCCCTTTTAAATTGTGAGACACAAGAAGATAAAACAAAAAAAAAAGAATCTGCTGCTTCCTTTTTTTCTTCTTCTTGAACGACACACCTCAACCAAAAAGGGGAAAAAACCACAAATTCTTTTGGCCACGAGATGCAAATTACAATTGTAAAATAATTGCTTTCAGCAAAAAAAATAAAATAACAGAACCTAATTACAGCCTTTAATCGACGACGGCTGGGTAAAGAAACCCTAATCGCTGACCTGCGGATGACGACATCGAGCGGTAGCAACAGAACCAAGGTGGCGGCTGCTAGACTACGGCGGAACCCTAAATCAGACGTAACAAGCGGCTAAACCGGTTCAACGTGTTCTTCGTGTGATCCCCAACCTAAGCTCCAGATACCACTTGTTAGGATTAATACACACACGAAGCGAACACAAACACGAAAGCAATAAACGGACACGAGGATTTAACGTGGTTCGGTCTAAACTCACATACGTCCACGGGTGGCAACTAGATATTCCTTATTGAGTGACAACGATTACAAGTACATAACATCAAATATACAGAGATACACTTAGGGTTTGTATCTTATTAAACAAGAAATCCAAACCGGGCCGGGCTTCGGTCTGGCCACCCTACACCCGTCTGCCCTTTAGACTTCAAATAATAAACCGGGCCAAAAAGATCTACGAACCAAACATGGATGGCTCGGCTAGGCTTTCTACGAAGTTCTCCGCAGCATCACGCGAGCACTTGACTAGTACTCAAATATGGATGGCCATTGTTTTTTACTTTTAATTCTCAATTCCAAATTATGATAACGATAGTAGTATAGGGTTTAGCAAACACAAAACAATTATGGTGGATAATAACAATCGTAATTTTATGTGGACAATAGATGATGATTCCTTTTCTTTCTTTTTTTTCATTATTTTCGGCAATAGCTAGGTTTTTGTCGGCTACGGGTGCCAATAATACAAACCCAAGATCACATACACTCGTTTTTTATTTTCCCGTGTGTAATAAGTCATAGATCATACCACTTGTTTGGATTTTATTATCCAACACACACACAATCGGTTGCAGGAATATATACAAGAGAATAAACACGAGAGATTATATGTGGTTCGTTTGGTTGACCTAAGTTCATGTGATGCAACCAGTGTATTTTATTATTATTATTATCTGCCTCATTCATGTGAATTTCACGTACAAGAGACTCCATAATAGAGAAAATATTTGGTTTACAACTTATTCCAAAAGAAAACCAATAATGGCCTATAATTAAATAAAACGGGTCAGATCTGTTACTAGTATTCAATCAGCTAATCTACCAATGAAATATCTTCTGAATCTAGTCCAGATAGCAAATTAAGCCTACATAAACTTGTTTAGCCGAATGTTTCTCAATTGCAGATCGCCTCACGCTTTTCTTGTTTCTCTTCCTCGTTGATCTCTACATAAGCCAGGGAAAATCATCTTCACAGATTTGGCAAATCCTCACCTTGTGTCCTATAAAATCAAATTATGTAAAATCGCACATGCATACATGACATTTCGAATTTTCTTTTGGTCCAAAGGTATGTGTCCGCTTGCAAACAATTTGCCAACGCTGTTTTAGGGCGCTGAATGCCTGTTCAATATCATTTCTTGTCGATTCATTAGATTGCTTGAATTTAAGTTTATTGTCATGTAGGAATGTAAACAATTTGACAAATGTCTATAGGGTGTTTAACAAATCGAATAACAAATTTTTAAGGTTATGGAATCGAATTTTTTATTTATTTATTTTTACTTACTTTATGTTCAAATTTGATTTTGATTTAAATTATTCTATTTGAATTCGATTTGTAATTAAAACTTGAATTCGAATAAAGTCTATTCGATTGTAATTCACTCTAAGACCATCCGCTATGGGGCGCGGATGGGGGGAGGGGTTTTGGGGCACGGTGGGCAGCAAACACCACAGGGGGGCGCCAACAAGGGGTGGGCGGCGAGGATCCAGGCGTTTGAACGGCCGGCGCGGTTGAAGCCCTCCTCTCACACACACATACATACATATGCATATATATATATATATATATATGTGATAAGGATCCTAAGAGAACCCTTTGCAAATTGAGAACTTTGAGAGCCATTTTGGACCACTAAAAACACTTTTAAAAAATATTTAAAAAAATCATAAAACAAAAAATAATAAAAATTTTAAAAAAGTAAAAAAACCAAAATTCTTATATTTCATTCCGGTTTCATTAAAAAAAATAAAAAAAACGTCGTATTATACACATATATATAATTTTATATAATCTTTAGTTACGTAATATACACATATGTACAGTATCATTTATCTTAAATTATATACATGTGTACAAAAAACATGTAAATATACATATATGTATATATTATACATATGTGTATATAATTTAGCTAAACCGAGGTTTTTTTTTTTATGAAACCGGGATGATAAAATAAGAATTTTGGTTTTTATACTTTTTTGATTTTTGTGTTTTTTTTTATGATTTTTTTATTTTTGGGTTTTTGGTGGTCCAAAATGGTTCTTATAGTTCTCAATTTCAAAAGGTTCTCTCATGATTCTGATCCTATATATATATATATATATATATATATATATATATATATATATATATATATATATATATATGGGCGCCTTTGGGGCATTAAACCATAGCGGGGCGCCTTTGGTTAGGGCTTCGATGCCTTCGGTACTTACATGGCGCTGACGTGTCACGATGGAAGGGCTTTAAAGCTACTTACAATAGAGGTTGGTCTAAAATATCAACCTTCTGTAATCTATTAAAAGTGCACTTTACCCGAAAATGTTAGCTTTTTTGTTTCTTTTAGGAACGGCCAGAAAATGTTAGATACACAAATAAAACTAATTAAACCCGCTTCATGGATGCACAAGAATACCACCATGTGTTACATATAGATAACGATTTGGATCAATTACAAAAAAGAAAAATAAAATAAAAAATTTAAATTAATAATAGTAATAAAATAAAAAATAAAAATTAGGTTTCTAGTTAAGCATGTTTATATGTGAAAAAAAAAACAATTTTACTTTTTTATGTACTTCAATAAAATCAGTATAAGTCTGATTTTTTTTTTTTTTTTTGTATAATTTTTTAGTAGCAAAACCAAACTTGAACTTTTATAAGAAAAGTCAATTGTTTGAAAAAAATGCTGTAGCAATTTCCGGATAAAATTCGGTCGCTAATGTTGAGAAAGAAAGTACGATAGCCAAACTTGGTCACACAAATGTGCTTTTTTCGAAGGTCCGTATCAGCTATACCTCCAAAACCGATCACAAATTTTGTAGTGGTTTTTTTTAGCCTTACAATCTCCCTCACCATCACTATTACAAACTTGTAAAATATATAAAACTTGTAAGACATACGTATAGAGTGGCTTTTTAATTATTGTACGATAATTCTTTATTGTACATACACCAATCCCCATATAATACATCAATCCATCCCGTGACATAATCGTATATATAGACCTAAATTACCCAAATAAAAGTACTATAGTTACGCATAAGGTAAAAATAATTACACATGAAGAAAACTTATTACGCATGAAGAAACTTATAACAAGGAACCTAATTATGCACGAAAATATTCTGCAACATATAAAGTAATAACGCACTCTGTATATTTTTTTCACGTATTTACAATTATGTCATTGCGTTTTTTTAAGTGAAATCAAGGGTTGTATTTTATCCTTTATCATCATCATCCTCAGTAAATTACATCAATAGCAAAGTTAGTAAGGTCTGAGGAGGGTAAGATGTAGACAGTCTTACCTCTATCCCGCGGGAATATAGAGACTGCTTCCGGTGAGAACCTCGGCTCGATAGTAGTTGTGCATCAAGCATTGGACATAAGGCACATAACACTCAACGATTGGGACACCGGCATATTGGTGCATATACCTTTGTGTTTCGGCCATCAACGTCACCACATGATGCCTGACTAACCTTCCGCCACTTTTAACGTTATTTTCACAAAATTAGTAAAATAATGTTGTTTTCAAATAATTATAAACATGCAAACTAAACGTTATTTTCACATATCCTTTATCTTAAATCTAAACCTTAATTAACCACATCTAGGGGGGATCTATGGGGTTGATCATGGATTGCCGGGGATGCCCTTTAAGCTTCATGGCGAAGTGCCAAATTTGTGCAAAATTACTTTTTTCTTCTTCTCCGTTTTATATAATTCGGATACCCTTGAGCCAATGTAAAGATATCATGTTCAAAAAAAAATAAAAATTGGGGATACCAGTGAATTTTTCTTCAATATCCGCCACTGTGTATATGTTTAGTTTGCCTGTTTATAATTGTTCATATTTCGAATATTATGATTAGAAATTCAGAATCCTTCCATCTAAAACTAAATTATTCTCTTAAAAAGACTTTCAATGAATCAGACACCACACGTTGTTCATGGGTCCTTATGTTTTCTTACAAAAGAGAAAGAAGAATCGCCTTTGTTTTATATTTGTTTCTCCAATTCAACATTTTGAATTTTGCGACTCTTTTTCCATAAAAAGCAAACAATTCGTAATGGCCACACCACCACACCCGTCAATTTTATTTATTTTTAATAAATAGCAGTCTCATCGTTATAATTATAAAATTTATTAAGAACAGCAGCAGCTTGTTAGTTAGATGCATGAATGTATATACCCTCAATAAATGCAGAATATGAATAAAACTTATACGTCAAAACCGTTAATTATTTACCAATGCTTGTAGCTACAATTCGGCCTTTGCAGCAGTGTGTGGAGAAGACAGACTCATCTCGTGGGTAAGCCAAATAAGGCCAAGGCTTTAGGCCTCCAGTTTTATACTCAGTCATGGGCCACAAGTTAAGGAGGAATGTCGCGTACTCATTATCATCGCATATCATCCGTATTCGATAATTCATGGTTACTCTCTGTAGAGCGTATAAAAAAAAGTTCTCAACATTTTAGTTAATTTTAGACATCTGAAAACGTTGAGCTGGCCCTGGGAGAAGATCATCTGATCCTGACTTGAATTTAGACAAAGTTAACATTAATAATCAGTTAGAAGGTCCACGGGCTCAAAACCTGTTAAAAGGGCCAGATTGATGGTATCCTCTATAATTATGAAATGCATGCGTAAACAAATTGTTGTCTTCTTTGCATGGTAGTTTAGCGCACTATGTAAATCTGGCACCGGTCGTGAACATGAGAGATAACTGATAAGGAATATTAAACCTTAAATCCATCAACGTTTTGGTTTAATAGTAGTGGATGAGGGAGAATTATACACTAAATGTGTCAGATGGGATCCCCACATCCACTACCACTAATCCCAAAACACGTCGAATATTGGTGTTTAAGAGAATATATATTTGATGATTTGGTGTTACCCAAGTATCAAATGCGCATAATAACATATATGTAATGAGGATCGGATGTTATATCACACATAAACAGGTCGATGTATGTATATATTCACCTATGGTTGTATGTAGTGTAGCACAACATACAATATTCAAGAGGGTATAGATCCATCACTTTTTAGTATATTAGTGTGTTAAAAATATCGTGCCAAAAAGAAATGGTCCTTTGAGCATGACAACATTATTTTTGGCAAAGAAGTAGGGTAATGGATTATAATAGCTTCAGGTGAAAATCTAAAAAACTTGTCCTTTGTAGTCCCACGTCATAATGTTCGGTATATAGAGTTACTACGTCTTCAGACATATCGCGTCTTAGATATCACCAATACATTTTTGATACACAGATTATGGATGAGATGGGAACTCAATAGTTAAGGCATATAATGTTTGGTACTCATAAATGACAGTCGGAATGAAATAAACCGTCATAAGGGAATAAAATAACAATGTTTTGTTGATCAAAGGATTGAAATCGCCTATTACACATGAATGCATATTCCCTCGTCCATTTCATTCTCTATATGACCTCCTGAAAATCCACAAACCCAAAATAAGAAAAATAAACGATATTAATTGGTACAAGTGGCCGAGATACCAAACTTACTAATTGTCGTAATTATTACAAGGGATAAACACTCATCCAGCTTCTTTAAATTTGTTCCCTTTTGAGACATTTTATATGATATCTATCCTACAGGCCCAAAATAGACTACATAATCCTAATCATAAAGCCCATAAACATGTGACATACCATTTATCTAATAAGCCCATATTTCATATTGTAGCCATTTTATAGGTTAACTGAGTATTGAGCTTATACATTATGTGAGAATAAGAAAACTACGTAAGTTAAGAGGTTGAGATTCTGTAATGCTATTTGGGACTTTGGGTTATAATCTATATATAGTAAAATTTGGGCCTTGGTTTAAAGTGATTTAAACGAATCAAATGAATAAGTGAACGAACAAGCATATCTTGGTTCGAGCTTGGCTTGTTTACAAACCAAGTTGATTTCGAACTAGTTTTTTAGCAATCCAAGTTCCAAAAGCAACGTCCATAAAAATTCAAAATTCCTTAATTTCGAACAAGTATTAAAAGAGTTCATTTGAGAATCAGAGTTCATTTGAGAATCTCTGCTTGTGTCCAACTTGACCCAATACAATGAGTCTATAAATTAAGTTGAAAGACGTTAAAACACCGAAACTTAGTAGTCAATTGGGGAAAAAATCGTGGTTTAATCAACAGTTTAATAAACTTTCGCCCAGATATTTCCCCAAAAATGCATCACATAAACCAAAAACCTAATCTTATAGTTGGAAATTAGCATAACTAATAAAGTGTATATCGCTTTTTAATATTACCAACTACCGTTAGAAAAAAAAAAGTGATTGTTAGGGCAGGACAACATTGTTTATGCAAACAAGATCAGGTAATGCATTACAATAACCATAAATGAAAAACTATATACTTGACTTGTTTTAAAGTATGGACTTGTCTACGGGTCAATCACTATTAGCTTATTGTGATTCACGGGTAAAAGGTTAGAACCATTTGAATTTCGAATATATAAGGTTTGATGATTTGAACAATTTATTATTTTCGGTCCCCCAATTTAAATGTTTAAGTTCTGTCATTGCTACCCATCAACACTTTTTTGATCGTATTTCAAACTTTATATGTGATCTATATCCGATCACTTTCTTTTCTTATTTAAATTAAACTCTAAAACATAGTGCAAGTATATGTGTTGATTGACACAAATTCCACATGACATCTATGATCTATCATACAAGCCAAAACAAAATCCTTAATTCGGGCCGTCTAAACCGTTCGTCGCTCGAACTCGCTTGCCGCTTGCTCGGAAAATGTTTGCTCGTTTTTTCGCTCGATTGAAAACGAGCCACTCTGCTCGTTTTGGTTTGTAAACGAGCCAAGCAACGAGCAAAGGTCTGCTCGGTTTGATTCGGCTCGAATATTTTTAATTTATTTTATATATAATTATAAATGAACAAATATATAAATATATGGACAAAACACATAAATATAAGCTTACACTTATTTTTACCCCTTAAAATTTTCATATTCCATCAATTCTATACTTTTATTTGCTCGCTTCAAGTTTTTTGAATGCTAGAAGTTTTGTTTACATGATCATTATATCTAACTTTAAACTTATTTTTATATTACAATCTATTCCACGTTTGTCTAAAAACTACTAATTTATTTATAAAATATATTATTTACAAACCTTCAAATTTGTTTCTTATTGAAAATTTTAAAGTGAAAAAGAAATAAATAATGCTCGAAATCGCTCGATGTTCGATCGAAAAATGCTCGGTTTCGGTTTTTGCTCGGTTCGAATTTCAGCCGTTCGGTTCGGTTCGGTTGTAAACGAGCCAAGCAACGAGCAAGCCTTTACTCGGCTTGGCTCGGCTCGGCTCGTGAACTGCCCTATCCCTAATCAGAAAGCCAAAATATCTGTAGCCCACTTGACAGTTGGCATTCATCTTACAAGCCCAAAGTCTTCATGTGATACGCTAGTAGACTAGTAGAGTCGTAGTACACAACGATCTCTTTCAGCAAACCAAAAAAAAATAGATTTTAGTGTTTTAAATGTCTTAGTTTTCTTGCCTTTGGTAATGAAGATCTGGATTCAAAACCTACATATTAATAGATTTCATGCACTTCATAGCTTTTGTTTTTAACTTGAATGTTATATTTATTCATAAGTTGTTCTTCATGATCATATTACTTTTATAATAAAAATATTATATTTTGGTTTTTAAAATCACTATGATCATGGATATCCAAGATAAACACTTTGGTTTTCTAAATATTATATCATTACTAGTTATTTTGCAAGAACAAATATAAATATTATCTAGATGTTATTATCCGTTGATCATCATAAACTTATAAATATTTTCTTTTAAATATGATAATACATAAAAAATGGTTTTAATTAAAAATTTCTTATAATAGAACTAGTATACTTGTTTTCTTTAAATAATTAATAATGAAATAATTAATTATTGTTTATTTTATTTTCACATAAACTAATATCTATAAATTTCTTTAAAATAATTCATGCAAAACATTTAAGTTAATTAATTAGTAAATTTATTAATTATGTTACTAGAATAAAATAAAAGATTTAATCATAAATTGTTATTAATATTGTTATTTAATCTTATATAATTATTCATCTACAAATCATTCTTCACCTAATAAACATCAAATGATTTATATAAACTTTAATTCATTTATGTTAAACTCATTTTAAATAAAAAATTCCCGAGTCCCCATTTGCCATAAGTTAATGAAATATATATTAATGCATAATCCCTAAAGCTAATTTGTTCTAACTTTTAAAAACCCGTTAGTTAGTCTTTAATTATTATATTTTGTCGATTTATAGTTCATGAGGTTCGATCGTTCATTTTCTTGAACGCGCTTTCGGTTATCATTTCAAGTTTAGCTTTAATCTCAAATGTGAGTTTCTCATACCCCTTTTTACTCTTTTACTACTTTTGAGGGTAGCATATATATCCTATCAACATTACAATTTCGTTTATTCATTATTTACAAACTACAATTCGTATTATGGGCTTGTCTGCTTACAGGGGCGGATCCAGTGTTCGGTCAGGGGGAGCGTTTGCACCCACTCAAGTCCATAGTTACCTTTATAAATTTGTAATATATTAGGTCCAAAAACCCAAGTGACCCATCCAAAAAAAATTTATTGACCCATCCGAAAAATTTTAGTGACTCATTCATAAATTTTTTAGTGCTCAAACTTAACTTTTAAAATTATATGTGTTATAGATGAATGCAATAATCATTCTTCTCAAAATCAAGCAATCAAGATGTTAGTCTATTTAAACTCATTTGAATTTGTTTTTTATTTGCAATTGATGTTACACATTTTAGGGCTCACAAATGTATCATCACGAGCTCTACAAAGAAGAGAACAAGATATTTTGGAAGTTGCTCATTGGTGGAAACGACTAAATGACAGTTGCAAGAATATCGAGATAATGGATATGATCATATTTTAGTGAAAATACATCCATTTTGTGTAAAATATGGTATTCAATCTTTGAACATGGTAGAAAACTATGTTGATGACACTGGTTATAGACCCAAAAGACAAAGGTACACAATTACCGATCAACATTATTATAATTTTTATTGTTTCAATAGTGTTGTCGATATGGAAATTCAAGAATTTGGCGATCGTTTTAATGAGATTAACACGAATTTACTAAAACATGTTGGGTTTCAATCTGTATGATTCATTTTTCAAGTTTGATGCATCAAAGTTAATGGGGACAAAACCGTTCGTGCATCTCAACTTGGCTTGTACATTAATAGTGTGCAAAAAGATGAAAGATTTGCTAATCAGAAAAATACTGCGAATCTTGCTAGATTATGGTGAAAATAAGGAAACATATCTCTTTTCATTTGGTTTATCGATTATTAAAGCTAACATTAATATTGCATATTGCAACCGCAACGGTTGAGAGATGTTTTTTGGCAATGAAGATCATAAAGACAAATTTGGTAATTGAATTGGTGAAGTTTTTTGAATGCTTGTGTAATTTGTAGTGTTGAAAAAGAAGCACTTTTAAGTGTTACGAATGAAGATGTAATTGACCGTTTTTAAAAAATGAAATCACGTAGAGGTCAACTGTAATATGTATTTTGTTTATCTTTAATGAAATTTATTGATTACATTTCTATACGTAGTTTGTTTAATGTAAATTTTTAACTCGACCCGTTACGGTTTGACCTGACCCATTTTGGTTTGACTTGTTTTAGTTTGAATGACGAGATCTAGGCTGAACTTTTTTTTTTGCACCCACTGGCTAAACTTTCTGGATCCGCCACTGTCTGCTTATTTGCTTACTTGCTCAAAGACTATGTGCTCATGGTTTCCTCAATAAGTATGATCATACGCCCCCCTATGCACTCAAGACCTCGATGTTATAAGTGGAATATGGACCCCGATCCGAGTACATTGGTTGTTACCAATTGGAAAAGACATTGCTTGCGTTGTTACTACACTAAGTTTCATGGAATTGTATGATTTTTACGTATTTATATCAAAACTTGTGTGAACTCACCAACTATTCAATTTGTTGACTTTATTTTATATATATGCTACAAGTACACTTATTAGAAGATGAAATGGCAAAGATATTAGAACTTAGGGTATTTTAATAAATTGACAAGTGTTACATTGTTCTTGTATTTTCCTTGTATTTCTTGTTACAAACTTGTGTAGTTGACGTTTAAATTAATTAATGATAATATTGTCACTTAATAGTGTCACATGTGTTTTGAGCAATCTGTACGTTACACTCAGGCGTTTCCGTTTTAGCCGGGGTTTTACACCATGCACTTTTTGTGCATGACCATGTTGTTGACAAATGCACGATCATGCACTTTATGTGCATGATCGTGCACACGAGAATGAGCTAGTGCACGCTGGTGCACTAGTCGGTACCATGGAAAGATGAATGTGCACCATCATTCACTTTTTGTGCACCACCCTGCACTTCCGAGGAGACGAGCCTGTGCACTAGCTTATGCAGAGAACAAGACAAATCAACTTTGAAAGTGCACTAGCTAGTGCCGGTAATGCACGACCATGCACCTTTTGTGCATGACCGTGCATTTTTTGGAACCTGTAACTCTGGTTATCAGAAAATGAAAGTTTGACTTACTAAATCGGTGTTGTCACACCCCAACCTAAGGCAGTAATGCCAGGGCATGAGCTGATTGCTCACAGCTCTCAAGGTACTATCATGCAATAATTAAAGGTGACAAATATCTATTTAATTTAATTAAATATTCAAATAAAATCAAATAACAAAGTACAACTCATTGAACAAAACAATAAATACAAATCTAAGTCTTGATTATATCTCTTCTAGCATAGCAATTCTAAATTCTTCAACAAGTCCTGATATCAATTCACACGATAACCTCCATATGCGTATAAAATAGAAATAATTTGTCAACAACACATGTTGAGTGAGTAAAACACCAGTTAATTTGAATACAATATAATATATAGAAGAAAACGAAAATTGTTCCTTTGAGATAAACAATTAAGCCATAGCATGTACACAAACCAAACAAATAATAAAGAAAGGGCTAAAACGTAGTCATGTGAATCGAGCAATGTTTACCAAAAATGAGTTGCCAGTGAAATCATTGTCATGTGATTGGACGCCGGCCACTACGACAGTCGTATGATCATACTATAATATGTTGGACCTCTCCGAATGCAGTAAAATAAAGCAAGTAATCAAATAGCAAGTTAGGCATAAACTTATATACACACAAGGATTAACAGTTGCAGTTGAATACGATATAATAGGTAAATAGATAACGTACGCATATGTTCCCAAATAATTTAAAATAAGTAAAAAAAGGGGGAGTGAAATACTCACCTTATAAGCAAGGGGAATGAATTCGATAAAAAAGCGATGAATCGCACTCTTCGAGAATTACCGACGAGAAATCCTAATTACAATAATTACGGAAATTAAATATGAATTCAAAAACGAACCTATAACTAGATAGAGGTTCGGGATTGGATGATCGAGTGTGTTCTTGCGAAAGCTAAATATTACAAAGATTGATTATTACTTTATTATTTTGAATTATTACTTTAATAAATAGCATATTTTAATTAATAAAAGACTTAAATAACACTTAAATAAATATTTATAAAATTTTGATAGATAATATAAAGATATTTGTTTTAATTATTTATTTTAAACTAAGAATACGTTTAATGTATTCATATATATATTTTTATTATTAAAAATATCTCATTTACATTAATAGTGTAAATCATAATTAATTGATAATAAATAATTTACATAAAATAAAATCTTATAAAATACTTAGCCAAATAATTATGTAAAATACTAAGGTATAATATATATTATAATTACGTATTTTAAATAAACAAAACATTTTTAAACCTTTGACATTTATCAATTTCAAATATCGATTATATATAAATATATATATACATATATATATACATATATATATACACACACACACACATATATATATGGTTTTAAACATGATTCGAAAAACAACCACTTAATGTGTCGTTTAATAAAAATATTGATTAGTTATTGTATTTATACATTTATAATATAGACTAGTTGATTAAATAACTATAATTATAATACTTAACAAATTACCAAAAATAAAAACTGTCAAACGGGGTTGGGAATGGCTTGAACCCGCGCCCCCACCCAAGGCAACATTTTAACAAACATACACCAGCCAAGCGTACTTGTATCAGTTGATTATAATATGAAACGGAAATTTATAAATTGACATGCCCAAACCCAAACCATCGATGAGAACCCTAGATTCCTAATCGTTCTAGTCTGTTAACTTTTCGTGTAATTAACCTTAGGGTTAACGCAGTATGATGGACGACGATCAAAACTATATATTTAATTACCTTTAGCAATGAAGAGACGATGGATTAATTGATCGATATGGTGCCGACAATAGAGCGATCACGAATATGTATCACGAGGCTGAGATAATTTAATTAGTTAAGGCGATTATGTTGGCGATGGTTATGAGGTTGTATAGGCAAGTTTAATTGAAATATAATGATCGATATATTGTATAATCAGAAACAGACTATAGGCGGTTTATTCCTAATAGCAATACGAATAATATTTGATCTTGTTTCCTAAATTCCTAGTGTCGGTAGGTCGAATATGGTATGAAAAATCATAAGCACGATTAGATTTTGATTATTGACGAAGATTAAGGTGCATGCTATCAGTTCGGGTAAACGGGTTGAACGTGGATACAGGTTCCTAGGTAAATGGGTTAAGTGTTTGCACGTTATAATATCCAGAAATTTTATATTCGTCTTATAGATTAGGGGTGGGATCAATAATGAGTAATAGTTTAGTTTTAGGGTAAAATTTGTAATATCTTGAAAGTTAATTTATATATAATAAATATAATAAAAAATTAAGAATAAAATAATAATGAATCAATAAACACGATATTTTTATTGATAAAATTTCCCGAACATAGAAGCGGGTCGGGTAATATAAATTGAAAAATCCGAGTTGTTGCAGGTGCACAATCATGCACATTTTGTGCATGACCGTGCACTTTGTTCAGAAGCTTATAAACACTCATTTTCTTTTCATTTTGGTGTGTGGAGCCTTGGTGATTCTCTCTCAACTCTTGAAAATTATTTTATGTGTTCCTTAAGAGTTTGAAGGCTTCCACCATCCTCAAGATCCATCATTCCATTCTTCAATCCTTATTTGATCTTAGTTTACTTTCAATTGTTCTTGAACATGATTTGTAATCTTATTTCTAGTTTGATTGTAGTTGTATTAAGCCTTATGGGCTAACTTGTAAGGCCCCGAACCCGGTGACCCTACTTTAGCGTCGGATTTACTCATAAACGCAGTTCTTCAAATCAGAGTTTATTAAAACTTTTCGCGGAATATAAAACATCAATCATTTGTTACAAAACATTAAATCTTTTCTTTGATACCATAACACAAAACTTTATATTTAAAACATCTTTACTTCTTTCTTCAGATGCCAGCCGTTCAATCCATGCCGTGTGTCATCCTCATGCTAGCTGTGTAATCAGCTCACCTGCGTGCATACTAAAAGTCAGCTACGCTGAGTGAGTTCTAGTTAATCGAATGCCATACAATACATACACATACATACATATCTGTAGATACATATCCATACTTCACTAGTTGCCCTTCTGTTCTACCTACATACTTGCTACCATACATACAATTTATTCCCATATATTTCTTCCCGTATCCGAATACACATATTACTATCTTAACCTCGTATAAATATCCATAGGAGGATCGTCACGTAATATCTATTAAAAGAACCATTACCATTACCATACTATATATAATTTCCATAGGAGGAACACTCTGTATACTTTCCATAGAATGAACACTTTACTATCCATAGAAGGAACACTATACTTTCCATAAAAGGAACACTATACTTTCCATAAAAGGAACACTATCTATACGTTATTATTTAATATCCATGTAAGGAGATAATCACTTCCCTTGACGATACGTGCAATATCCGAAGATCGTTCACGTACCGACAAGCTTTCATTCATAATGTTCATACATCATCCTTACATTACATGCAATATTAATATCTTTATTTATATCCTGACAGTACGTGCAATATCCGAAGATCATTCACGTACCGTCAGACAATCAATCGTACCTATCACATATGTCATACACGGCATACACCTCTTTTCTCAGATATTGGTATGGTTCGGTTCCCTAGTTCCCAAATATTAGTAGGGTTCGATTCCCTCTTCGTTACCATACAACCATACATCATACCTCGAGTTTTAGTAGGGCTCGGTACCCTTTTCGTAACCATACAACCATACATCATACCTCGAGTATTATTAGGGCTCGGTACCCTTTTCGTAACCATACATTATCATTTCTTTCTTCTATTATCTCTATCATGTTCATACACATAAACATACATAAACATACTTACCTTATACATAGCGTTACAACCTGACAGTACGTGCAATATCCGAAGATCGTTCACGTACTATCAAGCAATCATTCATACATTTCACATTATCCACATAAGGCATACACTTATCTCTTAGGATAAGTGTATTAACAAACATATTGAGTATGCACACAGCCCCGAAAACGTAACACATAAATGGGGCTAGAAACTCACCTGAACACGGTTACGTTCTCCGTTGATCGTAATTCCTTTCTTCAGTTGTGCACGGATGACTGTATAACAAGTATACATATCAATTTAACTATCACTACTTATAATGTATTTCTATCTTTATATGACCCACAACGAACGGGGGTCCGAGGGCAGCGCCCCTGGCAGCGGGGTCTAGGGGCGGCCCCTAGCAGGGTCCAAGGGGCAAAGCCCCTGGCTGGGGTCGAGCTGCCAGGTCAGCTTGGAAAAATTTTATTTCCATTAACTGTCTTAACACATTTTTCATTAGATTTTTAATTTATTTTCTAATCGAACTTGACTTTAGGCGAAGTTAACCTTAGGCGAACTTAGCTTTAGGCGAAGTTACCAGCTAGGTGAACTTAGCTTTACAGCGAAGTTGCCATCAGGCGAACTTGGCTTCAGGCGAAGTTGTCATCAGGCGAAGTTGTCATCAGGCGAACTTGGCCTCAGGCGAAGTTACCAGTTAGGCGAACTTAACTTTACAGCGAAGTTGCCATCAGGCGAACTTAGCTTGCAGGCGAACTTAGCTTGCAGGCGAAGTTCATCAGGCGAACTTAGCTTGCAGGCGAAGTTCGTCGCTTTGAAGGCGAAGTTGCCCAGATGAAGGCGAAGTTGCCCAGACAGCCGCTGTTCGGTTTCTTTTCAGCATTTTGAGCGATTTTAACACCCTTGCTATGGTTCAATATCACCCACTACGCTTCCCGACCATTTTTGGTCGCTTATACACTAAAAAGCTTGGATCTTTAAACCTCAAAGATCAAGAATCATACCTTTTTGAGCTTGTTTGGATCTCGTTTAACTTGCTAGCACACTAATCGCCCTCTCTCGGACCTGCCCGATTCTTCCATTGGCTCGGCCGGCGAAGTTGTGGCGGGTGTGTGTGGGGGTGTGTGTGTTTGGATAATGATATAAATGAAGATATTTTGGGATTTTTGGGGTATTTATATCCCTGAAATCCCATTCTCATTTAACCCATCTCAATTAATCCAAATCCATAACCAACGTCCATTACCCGACACTAGCCCGACCCATACCAACTCCTATTCTTTTATTTATTTCCTGATAACCCGAGTAAACTTTCCCTCTATTATTAAGTAATGTAATTAATATTATCTTGAAATTTCGGGATGTTACATAATTACTCTTGCTATATAGACAATCTTGAAGCTCTTGCTAATGTGATATATTATCTATGCATGATTTAGGTACAGTGGTGTTCTTTCAAGAATATGATTGAGTTTATAATTTGATATTGATGGTTTTTATACTTGTTAGAGTTGCATAATCTTGTTAGTCTTACAAATGTTTAGGTATTCATGTTGGAAAACTATGTTCTAGATGTTTGTTTGTAAAATTTGAATGTTCATGCTTTCTTTGTTTACATTACGAAGTTAGGAATGACTAGTAAAGATTAACTTGGTTATGAGATTATTGATGAGTATGGAACCCTACACTTAATATTGAAAAATTGATGAGTGTTTTTATGATTCTTAACTTGGTGATGACTTGCTAGTTAAAGTTTCATGAGTTGATATTAATTTCATAAGTTTGGCTAGTTTAATGTAATTTTAGGTGGTTAGAATGTTGTTCATGCTAGCTTTCCTTTAATTATGAGACTTTGATGTTTTGACAAACAAGTTAGTCTATGTTCATGTCTTGAATGAAAACCCATCATGATGATTATTTGCTAGTAATAGGTTGCTTGATTGTAATCTATAGATTCATGATGTTTTGAAATATCATTGCTATTTTGTCATGTTAGTAGAGTGGATTCATGTCTAGGTAGTTTGTTGGATTGATTGATTTGTTGCTTATTTACTTGCTTTGTGTTCAACGTATGCCAGTTTAGTTAGTTAAAATTCATCTTAAGATTTGCTTATTCGGTTGGCCATTTACAATGGTACTAGAAAGTTGTTGTGTCCATGAATTGATACTTGGTTCTTACCGACACTTTTTACAAACGATAGGTACAATTGTCTTTTGTGTGGTTTAGTTGTAGGTGAAAATCTATTTTAAAACCCGATTTGTGTGAAACTTCTACTTAAATTTTTATATAAATATTCACACACGTCATTTAGATATTGGTCCTTTTAACGCTAAAGCTTGATGTTTTAAATACTTGAACGAGTTAACAATACCAACACATGATAAATGAACAAAAAGAACTTTTATTAATAATTCAAGACCCAAATTAGTACGAGTCGGGTACAACCAAACAGAAAAATAACAAATGTTACAATATATGTCATGATCGTCAACTTATTTTAACGTGTTGTAGATTATTATCTCATGCATTGAATAAACCATAGTTACATCATGCAAGTCATTCACATTTTCGTATGGATTGTAAGGTGGTTTAGATGTAAAATAGGAGGTCAATTATTCAATATCTATATAGTGTTACATTTTTTTATAAAAAAAATCAAATTATGCACAATGAATATGCATGTGATTAAGATGTTTAAGAAAATAAGAGAAGTTGAGGAAGAGCATCTTCTAGGACGAAATGAATCTCTAATTGTAACATCAAACATGTAGTTAGCAAGTCAGTGCATGTCGACATTAAAAAGACGCAAATCTACGATGTAATACGCAATTTTTGGGTATAAAGTTATTTCGGGTATGGCGCTTACTCAAACAAGGTTGATTATATGATCTCGGCTTCAATTAGTTGTTATTAAAAGCAACTTGTATACATTGATAGTTGCGCTTTTACTTAAATTCAACTTGTATACTATATGGTTTAATAAACTGCAATGTTGATGGTTCACTGGTTGGAGTAACTAACAATAGTTATTAGACCATAAGTAGTCATAACTCTTCACCCCCAGGCATTATGCGCCACGTGACGCCCAGTCAGAGTTATGGTATTTTACAAAAACAGGGTGTAGTCATAACTCTCCACCCTCATGCGTTATGCGCCACGTGGCGCACAGTCACTTTTACACTTTTTGTTTTTTTTTTTAATTTTTTTAATAAGAATAATCAAATAACAATAATATTTTATTAAATAAATATTACATTAAAATAAAAAACTACGCGTCGTCGTTGTCGTCCTCGTCGTCTTCGCCCTCTTCGTCCTCGTCGTTATCGTCCTCATCGTCGTCGTCCTCTTCGCCTTCATCGTCTTTGTCATCGTCGTCGTCGTCTTCATCATCGTCTTCATTGTTGCCCTTGTTTTGATCATCGTTTTCACCAGGCATAGGCCGATACATCCAAAGATGTTGGACCAAATCCTCCTTTAGTGCGTTATGTATCTCTCTTGACCACACGGAATCCGAGTTTTCTAGTCTTTGCTCCATACTTTCCTGAGTCCGTGGTGGATCCGGGTCCGGTATGAAAGTTGGACATATTGCTCTTCCCTCGTCCTTGATGATCATGTTATGCATTATGATACACACATACATAGCGCATTTCATTCTTTCTAAAGACCATAGACGACAAGGATTTTTAACAAAATGCCATCATTGTTGAATAACACCAAAACACCTCTCGATATCCTTTCTCGCAGACTCTTGCACTTTCTTTAAATACTGTCTTTTTTCATCCATCGGGTCTCTGAATGTTTTAACGATTATCGCATACTCTGGATATATTCCATCACCCAGATAGTACCCATGATGGTAGAAGTTATTGTTAGCCCAAAACGAAGCGACGGGAACGGTCCCAGATATGTAACTCTCCATCACATGAGACTGCTCTAAGACGGTTATGTCATTGTTGGAACCGGGAACACCAAAGAATGTCGACCGAATCCAAATGTCGTATGAAGCAATCGCTTGAAGGCTGACCGTTGGTCCCTTTTGGTCACCTCGTGTGAATTGACCTCGCCATGCAGTTGGACAATTAGCTCATTCCCAATGCATGCAATCTACACTCCCTATCATGCCGGGGAAACCATGCACCCTTGTATGTGCCTCGTAAAGACGTTGTAGATCGTTACAGTTGGGGTCTCTCAGATAATGTGGTCCATATAGTTTCAATATTTCTATATTTTACACAACTTTTATAAAATAATTAAAGTAAACAAGTGATAAAATTATTTAAAAAAAAACAAAACGTACCGTAACAAAAATACTCCAAGGCGTCCCGAGTTGTTTTATCAGCCATCTTTAAACACTCGCCGTTGATGTCAGTCGTGTTTCCGTAGGCGAGCACGCGTACGGCTGACGTAACCTTCTGAATAGATGTGAATCCTAGCGTCCCTCGACCGTCCGGCTTTTGCTTAAAGTAATCAAGCACACGCTCCAAATCATTGGTGATGCGCATAAATAAATTATTAGACATCCGAAAGCGACGCCTAAAGGTCTTCGGGTTCTTGTATCTCGGCGAGTCGCAGAAGTAATCCGCCATCAACCGGTTGTTGGCTTCGGTATGATCTCTTTCGATATATGCTCTTTTTGAAACGGGGGGTGGTGGAAAGCTAATCGCACTCGTAACGGAACTCATATAAGTTGTCGCGAGCATAATCGCACTCGTAACCGTCTGTTCCTCCGCGTCGTCGTCGGCTTGTTGGTCGGGCCCGAAAAACCGTTTATATATAGATGGAGGATCCATTTATATAGTGAATTTTGTGTGAGGAAATATAGAGTTGAAAGAGATTTTTTATAAGTTTGATGAGTTTTGATTGGGTATGAGATGGTTTAATATATAGGAAATAATAATATTTTTTTTAAATCCAACGGCTCCTCCAACGGTTACTTTTTTTATTTTTGTGCCAATACTAGCATTTTGTGTATAACGTTTAAAAAAAGTCCCAAAACGCCGGGGGGGGGGGGGGTACCCCGGCGTTATACTCCAAAACGCCAACTACAACGTTGGACTACGGATGTTCTTATAACTGAAGTTATTCTTCAGTCTATGCTTTCATCTTTAGCAAAACATTCGAAAACCAAACCAAACCAAAAAATAAAAAGAAAAAAAGAATTTTTAAACATAATTTATAGTAAACTTTCGATAAACACATTGTATATAGTTTTCTTATCGTCAATGTATTAAAACTAGCTTTGACAGCGTCAAAACTTGGGGTCAATTAAAATATTACGACAATTCTACGGTTTTAAGGTATCATCATCATCATGTGGTATAGACACACATGTTTGAGGTCAGGTCAAAACTTAGGTTTAAGTAAAATCATACGACAATTTTATTCTTCAAAATATTCAACATTTTTAAGCTAATGAGTTTGACGACATACATAGACCGTAAAACAGATTCCAGAGGCTGGTCACACATGAAACATGATTCACTCCATCGTTATGGTGGCCATTCGGTGTTTATGTAAGGTTCGAGACGAGTTTATATTGAAAATAAGATGGTAAAGATTGATAAATTGCTTGGAGATATAAAAATGGTTACGTTTTTTTGTGAATTAATATATGACTAATTGTGTATATTTAGATTGAGATAGATGGAAATTTTTTACTATGTAATTTTATATAATTTGTTCTCGGTTTGTATGTTGCGACCTTCAATTACTCAAATGACAGTAAAACTAAAATGTATTCGTAAATAGGGATGACAATGGGTCGGGTTTGGTCAGGTTTAGGTATTTCCAAACCTGTTTATTAAAGTTCGCCCTAAACCCGTCAGGATTTTATCAGGTAAATACTCATCGGGTTTTGTAACACCCTAGGCAGGTCCCACATCAGCTTTGGACAAGAGAGATCATTGGTTCATAAATAAATGTTCCGCCTCTTGAATCACCAACGCGTTTTGGGCTTAATGGCAGTGGACGAGAGGAGAGCTTCACAGTTAAGCGTGCTCAGGTGGAAGTAATAGCAGGATGAGTGATCTTCTGGAAAGTCTCCACCCAGGCAACCAAAAACAAATCTGTGAGCTCTTTGTGAGCAAAACGGACAATATTTGTGGTGCGAGAGGCCGGATGTTACATGTTTCGGGTTTCCTATCGGGGTTTGTCAAGATAAATGTCGGGTATACCATAAGCAATCTAACACCATATGCAAATACCATAAAAAATCTAACATCATATCTTAACTAAATCATAAGCAGTATGAAAACATATATATAAACACCATAAGAAATAATTTTTTAAGTCTTTAATATACCAATTAACAGGGTAAGGATACACACATACTGTATGATAATTGAAAAGTTAGAGAATACGAATAATTGATTTATAAAGATATGTATCCTCGTTCAAATTCATATGTAGAATAATTTATTTACTGTATATTTAGAATATATATTATATATACAAATAAATATATAAAAAGGGTTATATCAGGAATATAATCAGGTAAATAAGCCAATGTTATTAAGTAATCGGGTATATTACAAGTTCCTAACATATTCCAAACCCATGAAAAGTTTTAAAATTAATCTCAAACCTTAATAGATTATATAAGTTTCAGTTTCCATCAAATTCAGATTTCATTGTTATCTCTATTCACAAATGCCTTTAAAAAAAGTATTCACAAATAACAAGCTTTATTTAATCGCATAGAGCTTTGACTCTTACTTATAAACCAGCCCACATCACTGCGGAATAATTAATTCAATTTGTCCCCTTGAAGTATCATGGGAACCACATCTACACACCCTGGCAAAGACAATATACAAATACAAAAGGCCACTTTCGTCCAACCTACCCTTATTAAAAAAGTCCCTTTATCCAAAAAAGAAAAAAGATAAAAACACCCACACATTTAATACTTTTAAGTTTTAAATATTTCTTTTTATAATTTATTTATTTTAAACTAAATGATATAATAAAAGCTATCAAACATTGGAAGGCAGGTTGATTGGCTTTAGTTTTTAAAGTCGCAAGAATGGGCATAAGGATGGTGTTTTCAAGTAATAAGTGTTTTTTTAATGATTTTTGTTTATCTATTTATTCTTAACAAAAGTTGTAACGAACAAGTTCTATAACATTTTTCATCGCATCTTACATATTAATGAGTTCACGTAATAACGATTTCACAACTTAAATGAATCCGTAAAATTAAACCGTTTGAAGCTGACAACTCAGTTAAATACTTGTAGTATAAATCAATACACAATTAACTCTTGTTAATTATCAAATCCGCACATAAACAAACCAATAAATATTTTTTTTTTTTATAAATTAAGGAAAAAAGGGTTTGATAATTATAAAATGCCTCAATATTTAGTAAGATTAGTGAAACAATCTAAAACAACAAAAAAGTCCTATTAGAGTTTTGAAGGTCAAATACAAATTGAGAAATAATAATCATACAAATAGTAGTAATGCATTTATTATCTTTTAACGGCTAATTTGAATTATTGACGGGTCACTGGTCCACTCGATTATCTTCATTTCTCAAGTACTGGAGACCATTCTCAGGAGGAAACCCACCATATATTAAAAAACCTACTAACATGAAACCCCTTATTTTTTGGTCATAGGTGAGACTTTTTTTTAAATTGAAGTATATGGATGTCTCACCTCAATAATGCGTTAATTATCCCTAGTTCAAGTAGTTAAGATGAGACATCCAAATACTTGAGTTAGGGATCATTACCAACTAGTAATGCATTGTTTACTCAATTAATGTGTTTTTTTAATAAATATGGAACATCAAATAATACTTGTATTCAATTTTTTAAATATAGATTTAAAAAAAACGTGTACTTCTGCTTAGATTGTCAATTTTGATGGTGGGAAGTCTTCCTATTAACCATTTTTTAATAATGAAAAAAAGTAGATGGGGATAAGTTCAAATTCTTGCAAACTTGCAAAATTATGAGATAGGCAAAACTAAATTTGGTTAAAAAAAATAAGCATATGTATAGGAAATAATGGTAGTATTTTTTGGTTAGATTTTGTTGGTGTGAAGTCTTAATCCATTATAATAGTGAAAGTCTTTTTATCTTTATTAAGGTGAGAGAATATGACACTTTAACATGAGAGAAAACCCAATCTAAGCATTTCTTTTACTTTAATTAATAATATCACATTACAATATTCTCTTCTTTTAGTCAAACTTTTGTTATTTTAAACAAACTAATAATAAACTTTGGTTTTTGTTTATTGATATTTGGTAACACTAGTTGAAGGGGCACACTCTTACTACTAGTGCACTTGATATCTTACTATATAATCATTTGTTTCTATCACCTAACTATCATGAAAATACTTTTTATTATATATTATTGGTTATGATAGAGTTTAATAATTTCATTAAATAACTATAAAGAGGCTAAAATGTTGAAAACGTTTAGTATAAATTAAAATGGTAAAAGTTTTATGAAAAAAACTAAAACAGTTTTAAGTTTTATATATAAAAAACTATTATGTTTAGGCTATTTTGTATATAAAAAGTATTATGTTACATAAAACTAACACTGTTAAACTCTTGTTAGTTTATAAAGAAACGGTAAACTGATCATAGTTATGAAGAAAAACAAAACATTTAAAGTTTTATAAAAAACACACACTAAATGAGCTAGAATCTATCTTTTTAAAAAAACTTCAGCTATGTTGAACCAAGAATCCACAAATAACAAGCTAGAGCATATCAGACTAGCAAAACCTTCTTGCAAAAATTAGACTTGCCACGATGCAAGAGAATTTCTTCATGTGATCAAACTTGGTCGTGAGATTGAGTACTTATCTGTTAGAATATATGTAAAGTCATGGTTGTACGTTTTATATTGCTTTTCGGATATGGAGTATCTCTCGAGTAACCGTTAGATCATGATTTATGACACGCAACTGCAAAACTGTCAATGGTCACGTTTCCCACAATCTCATATAGCTTACTAAACAAAAGACGTGCACAAAAAAACCGGTTCCGGAACCGAACCGGTGGAACCGACCCGGAACCGTTTCCAGTTCCTACCCGATTGACCTTATACCCGGTCTGGGTGTTTTTATACCCGAAATTCATACCCGGTTCCACTAATTATATTTCCAAACGGTTCCTACCCGGTTCCAAATTGTACCCGGTTCGGTTCCTACCCGAAAAAACCGGTTCTGGCAGTTCTTTTTAAGTCAGCTGCTGGTCAAAGTAGCCGTTGGAACCGGTTCCAACGGTAATATAGCCGTTGGAACCGGTTTTTTTGATGCCCGAAACCTATATATAACATTTTATTTATTTAAACAATGATGTACATATAAATATACATCTTTTCAGCATCAAATAAACTCTAAAACTGCAATTTCTATCCAATAACATAGCATAAAAGGCTATTTATCATAATAAAACATAATTTCAGGTGAAATCAAGCCTCAAACGAAGAAACAAGCAAAAAGACGAAGAAAAACAGAAGAAAACACAAGAAAACAAAGAAACACGCCCCCATGCTTCTGAAACAAGAAAATACAAAATCTGGAAGCAAAAGCACAGGGCCGTGCTCATCATGCACGGGGCCGTGGACGGGAACACAGAAAAGACAAAGAAGAATTTAGCACATGTCACTAAAAATCACGGGGCCGTGCCTACCAACCACGGGGCCGTGGCCACGTCATAGAAAAAACAAAACAAATCTGGCACATGTCATAAAAATGCACGGGGCCGTGCTCATCAAGCACGGGGCCGTGCTTCACACTCCAGATTGCCTATAAATAGTGGCTCTTGTGCCATTTGAAGGGTGTGCCTTGAAAAGAATTCTTTCCGGTTTTCACTTATAAAAACACACACTAACACTCACTTTGAAGATCTAGTGAAGAGTTTGAAGGTTTGGAGGTAATCACCACTAATCATCATCATCAACCATCATTACCATCATTAAGAAGAAGGATTCATCTACATTTGGTTAGATTGTTCTAAGTTTAATCATGTATTTGTTATTATCAATCAGCTTAATGTTCATCATTATGCTCATTATGAGCTAAGCTCCTTTTACCATCTAAAATATATGAAGAAGCTTTGTTTTACTTGATAATTAATCAAGACATGTGATGTAGTTTAGTAAAGTACATGGTTATATTACAATTATCTTTTGATGAGAAATGTTTCACCATCTTAAATCACTAAATCAAAGTTGGTGGTTGCCAATATCTTTGGCAATCGTTCATGATCGATTCATGTTCTTGAAAGATAGAAATACTTTGATACATTATCGAAACATGGATCCTTATATTGTACTTAGAAATGATGAGATATAAGTTATGGTGTATTTTTCTAAACCTTGGTAATCCGAAAATGGCTTTGCTTAGGATATCAAATTAGTTAAAGAAACCATATGTTAACGGAATGTGTAATTATAACCAACATAAATCAACCAAGTGGAGGTTGTGTGATGAACTACAACCACCCGAAGTTGTTAGAATTGGTATTTGAGAAATCGAAGTCAATCCTAATATTTCTACTTTACGAAACTACTTGTCAACTCAAATCGACATCATTGAGATGGTATGACATTAGGAAAGGGTGGACTTTAAAATGCGCATACCATCTCCTTAGTGCCGAAGATGCTCACTTAAGGTTTAAAGAGCTATCTATCATATATTGCTAAGGCAAGTTTATCACATGTCTACATATTAATTATCAATGCTAAAATGGAGTGGATTCTTGATCTTAGATGGTAACCTTCGCATAATTGAACAACTCGTTTAGAATCTCTTTTATCGGTCACCTATATATTATAAATATAAGTATTTATATTTAATAAAATGTTTAAAAATCAACCCCAAAATGATTAAAACCTCCGATTGAAGTAAAACAACGATTTATTATTTGAAACTTGTGTGTCAATTGATCGATACTTGGTTCTTACCATTACTATTCTACATATACGATAGGTACACTTGCCTATTTTGTGTGTGTTTAGTCTTTGTAGAAATCACTTTTATAAATTTAAAACACGATCTTGTGCAAAAGCAAATCATCCAACCTTTCATAATATTACTACCACACGCACTAACAAACGATCAAACAACAACTATTACAAACATTATTAAAACATAACGATACTAAACATAACAACTACAACTAAAAAACAACGTCCGTCGTTTTAATCCGGCGTTCTACAACGATTAAGCGTTGTTACCGACGGTAGATGCTTGGGTTGTAGAGCCGGACGACTCTCCCACTTCCGCTTTTTGGCATCCAAACTTCTTTTCTCACGACAATACTTATTCGTATGTTTTCGTAATGTCGAGTTGGACCCTGCTTTAAGAAACTTCGAGCAATATTTGCAGCGAGCCATCTCTTGTGCGTCGGTCATGACACACAAATCGTAATGAACCCAAACATCGGGGCATCGTGTTGTTTCGATCACCATAACAACGTCGTCATTAGTTGCCATTTCTTGTCGGTTTAACCTTAATTGTGAATTAGAGTGTGTAATATAGTTTTGAAAGTGGCTTAACTAACAACATACAACACATTTCTATTTATAGTATGTTTTTAAGCTATATATAGTAAAAAAAACTGGTTTCAACGGTCAAAAACGGCTATATAGCCGTTGGAACCGGTTTGTAACGGCTATTTTATTTGAATTTCAAAAAAAACCGGCGGAATCGGTTTTTACGTAATACCGGGTCCCGGTTCCTACCCTACCCGGTTCCTAAAAGTTGGCATTTCAGAGCATCGGTTCGGGTCAGGAACCGACCCGGTTCCTGACTGGAACCGGTCCTATTTTCTACCCGGTGTGAAAAAACCTGTTCCGAACCGGTTTGAGTTTTTAACAGGACCCGATTATGTGCACCTCTACTAAACAATATAAGAGCATTCACATCCTGTCAACTATTTACAAACTTAAAGATACACTAAAAATTTCTATACAATTTCAATTAAAATTAAGGGATATTGGTTTTTAATACTCCCAACTTTCCCACATTGGTAAATAACACTCCCAACTTTTGATTTGTCACCCACCACTCCCAACTTTCACCCTATTTTCCTGCACCACTCCCCGTCTAAATGAACACTAACCTCGTTAATGTTTTGGACTAAAAATGTCATTCAAATTAGTTGAGGGGGTAAAACAGAAATTTTATTTTTAACACACAACCTCCATTTCCGGTGACCTCGTTTTTCAGGCGACCTCATTTTTTCCGGAGAATTTGAGTTTTCCGGGTATCTCGTCTTTCAGAACACCATATTCATCATTTCACCGAGCTTCACATATGAATTTGAGTTTTTCGGCGTGCAGGTTTCCGGCGAACACCATATCCATCATTTCACCGCCCACCGCCCCAAAACCGCAACCCCCGCCCCCCCCCCCTGCCACCACCAGTGTCTCACCCAGCCACCTTCTGGGATCGCCTGCGTGCCGGAAAATCGAGTTGCAGGTTTTCGGCGAGCACCATCTTCATTATATCTCCACCGGTGCACAATCTTCATGATCTCCATCACCTTTTTACACATCTGAACCATCTCCATTTTCTGAAAGACGAGATAGTCGGAAAACTCATATTCACTGGAAAAAAAGAGGTCGTCGGAAAAACGAGGTCACCGGAAATGGAGGTTGTGTGTTAAAAATAAAATTTCTGTTTTACCCCCTCAACTAATTTGAATGACATTTTTAGTCCAAAACATTAACGAGGTTAGTGTTCATTTAGACGGGGAGTGGTACAGGAAAATAGGGTGAAAGTTGGGAGTGGTGGGTGACAGATCGAAAGTTAGGAGTGTTATCTACCAATGAGGGTAAGTTGAGAGTATTAAAAACCAATATCCCTAAAATTAAATAATACTTACTTTATTATACATTTATCACATTTTATCTCTGAATCACTCACAATCACTTAAAAAATATTAAAAAATTATAAGATGAAAATAATATAACTTTTCAAAAGTACAGATTTATCATTAATTTTCCCCATTTATCTATTCAAAACACCCAACTACTCCGTGTATTATAAATTGCAGGTCGATTCCGGATACGATTTTAGTTTTTTTTGAATGACCAACTAAGTAACGTCGGATACTTCGTACGCGGCCTCTATTGGCTAAAGGTAGCCCGAGCCGGCCACGAGTCCGGACGGACGAAGCCCCTTTCGGTCCACATATTGAGGGATTCCCTGGATAAAACCCGACTGCCACGCCCGCCAAACGGCACGGCAATGAGAAACTGGTAAAATCAGGTGAGATCAGGACTCGAACCCTGACAAGCTAGGGCCATCCCTCATATCTCCCATATAGATTGATTTGAATCTCTACTTCTCACTAGTAAACCGAGTGCTTTACCATTAAGTCACATCCAGTTTATCCGAATACGGTTGTATAGTATTCAACAAAAACTAGTTTTGAGGGGTATAACATTTTTTCTATAAAAAAAAAATACCAAGGAGAAAAGAGTAATTTAGGTGGCAACATTCAACAACAATGATACTCACCCAGGAACCAAAATCTGGCTTGTAGAGTTGGCAATGTCATCTTCCTCCTAGTCTCCGTTTGGTCTCCTTAATTTAATAATATTATTATTATTATATCATTTCATTGAATCTAAGACACTGATATTATTATTTCTCTTTCTTTTACTCCAATAACAGCAGCAGCAGCAGTTAACCTGCCTCCATCCACTCACCTACTCCTACTCTCTCTCTCTCTCTCTTTTAAATCTATATCTTCTCTCTCTCACACACACACTTTCCCACTCTTACGGTTTCCGTTAACATGCCGTTAGTCAGAGTGCAGGTGAGAAACCAGTACGCTCTAGGTACACCGGACCTCTACACGGACACTAACCGCGAAGATCCCAAGGCACTCCTCGACGGCGTCGCCGTTGCCGGACTCGTCGGTATCCTCCGTCAGTTAGGCGATCTGGCCGAGTATGTATTATTATCATTTACGGCCGGTTTGGTAGCCTCTTAATAGTCGTTAACAGACTACCTCTTAACGGTTCATAGCCTCTTAATGATTAAAAAGGTAACGTTAGTGGTTAAGAGGAAAGATGCTCTTAACCATTCAGACTTAACGTTACCTCTTAATCAGACTATGAACCATTAAGAGGTAGTCTCTTAACACGGCCATTAAGAGACTACCAAACCGCCCCTTAGTGTTGGTTATAAAATTGAATTTAGGTTTAGGAAACTGAAATAAGATGATTGAAATTTGAATGTATAGATTTGCAGCAGAGGTTTTTCATGGATTACAAGAGCAAGTGCTGATTACGTCTTCTAGAAGTCATAAAATGGTGCAACGGGTACACGCCGTTGAAGCCGCACTTCCTCCGTTAGAGAAGGCGATATTAGCACAGAGGAGTCACTTGCATTTTGCTTACACGGCTGGTAAGATAATAGTTATCGTGGTTATGAGTTTAAAACACTGATTTGAACTTGACTTTGAATTTTGTGTTGATGATATATTGCAGGTTCTCACTGGCATACGCGAATCAGAACCGAACACAACCATTTCATTTACAGTGATTTGCCACGTTGCGTCATGGAGCCGTATGAGGATTGTCGTGATCCTCCGCGTCTGTCCAAACTTGATAAGTATGAATAATGAATATGTGTTTTGGAATGCTGTTATATTGTAGATGTGTTGACTTCATGGTTGACTTTCAGGTTTGATATTGGAGGGCCGGGATCTTGCTTTAAGAGATATTCGGATCCAACTTATTTCAAAAGATCTTCAGTTGGACCTTATGAAGCACATCTTCAAACGGCCCCGAGAGAAAAGAAGGCCCGCAGAAACAAGGTATGTTTCATATGCAACATAGGTTTCTTTAATCCTTAGTCTTTACTAACGAGTTCAAACAGTTAGAATAAATAATATAGAGTTAGTTACATACTAACACTAGTTAGTTAGTTAGTTAGTTAGGTGGTTGGTTAATAGTTATGCTTAACTACTATGCAGAAAAAGAGATCCTCATCGAGGTATAGAGACGTGACACATGATGCACCAGTAATCATGCACGGTGGAAGGTATGATAACATTCTTAGAACACTTAAAAATCTTATGACGATCGTTAAGGCGATAAAAACTTTATGATTTATATTGTAATTCTTCATCCGCAGAACTGATTTTGGCTCAGTAAACTTAGAAGAGAGAACTTCCGTTTCTCAAGATGTTTCACAAAAACCTGTAATTGACCTTGAAGTTGACCATTTGACTTCTTTTGACTCGAAAAACGCGTCGGGCTACATAGAGTGTATCTTCCGTCCAAGCTGCTCAACACAGTCAGAAGACAATAATGCTAAAGAATCGTCTTCTGATTCAAATGTGCAACATAATTCTCATTATGATAAGTTCGATTCGGTTTCACTTGATGAAAATATCAACAACGGTTATCTGTTAGATGATAATAAGTCAAAGTCAGCTTACATTACCTGGGATGAAAAGTTAGAAATCATAGATTCTACAAACCAACCGAATGAATCTACAGAGATACCTTGTACAACTGGTGAGAAGGAAGATCTGAGCAACGGAGTTGTTGACCATGTTGACTTTGACTTTCAAGACGAACAAGAACAACCTAGTCCGACACCTGTCATTCTCCGGGGTCAGCATGATGAGATTGAAAGCGAGACTGACTATTACATGGATGCACTTAACACTATTCAATCAGAATCTGAAAACGATCTAGATTGTCACACGAAGCAAGAACTGAAGCGGTTCTCAGATGTTGACAACAAAAGGTTGGATTTTGAGAATAAAGAAAGTCAAATAGATGATATTTCAATGGATTTTGAGTTTCATGTTCCGGAAAAAACTTACTTGACCCCAATGTCAATATCCTATGAAGCACATACTGAAGCTAACGGTTCATCTAGTATTGAGAATCATAAAGTTGAAAGAGTTGTTACAAACGCAGAGATCGTTGCCAGCTCTATAGAACCGAGCCCACAGCCTCTGTTGAATGAACCTGTAATCACTCACGAGTCAACCGAGCCATCCGGGTCAATTTCGGGTGGTCAAACTACAGTCAGCAATCCAGTAATGTTATGGACAAACGGTGGCCTGTTGGGATTAGAACCTTCCAAACCTCCTGATTTTGGTTTGCCAGCTGCCACTAGTCCAGAGCCTGTGGAAGAGGCTAAAACCGCCATCAACGATGTCAAACCTGAATCACCCGGTCAACTTCCCGGTGCAGATGATCCTGTTACTTCATCTCGTGTGTTTGAATTTAGCAACAGATTATTAGCCAACGGTTTTAGGAAACAAATATCACTTGTCGGGAACGAAACACTTGCAAACTCAGTGAAAACTGATGTGCCCGAGAATCCAATAATTCATAAAGGGTTTCAAATCGTTACCGGGATACCGTTCCGAGAACAATTTGGCAACGGAAACCCTCTCATCTCACCTTCTTCACCGCCTCTTGAACATATGAAAATATCATTCCAACCGATTGATGGATTCCAGACTTCCAAACTGAAATTGGCATTTCACGATGTGAATAATAATAATAACAATAATAATATTAATATTAATAATAATAATAATGGACACATGTTTCCGGCATTTCAGTTGGTTCCAGAGGCGGTTTCATTACACGAGTTTGATTCCGACTTTGATGATGATGACACGTTTTGTAGATCATCTCCATATGAATCCGATCATCCATCGGAATCCAATTCCGAGCAGTGGGATTCCAGCGAGTCTCCCAGACTCAAGGATCATGAATTAGATGATGCTTTTGGTAGAATCTCATCGGCAGAATCTGTTTCCACCTCTCAAGTGAACGGACACAGATTCCAGTCTTCTCCACATGAGCTTTTATTTGATATTCCAAATCTTGATTATGTGAAAGCTTCACAAAATCAGGTGACTAATGGCCTCAAGGGGCCCACGCCACCTCCACCACCTCTGCCGCCAATGGAATGGCGGGGTAATGGTATTAAGCCAAACCCTGATGATCTCTCGGAGACGTTGACTTATGCTTTGAATCTGACACCTACGCCACCTCAGGAGCCTAAGCCAGCTCCAAGAAATCTGACGCCCACTCAGCCTACGCCGCCTCAGGCGCCTAAGCCAGCTCCAAGAAATCTGACACCCACGCAGCCTACGCCACCTCAGGCGCCTAAGCCAGCTCCAAGAAATTTGACACCCACGCAGCCTACGCCACCTCCAAGAAAACAGGAGAGCGTTGTTGAAACAGGCAGCGTTAAGGTTAAGCCCAAGGTAAGCTTGGTATTTTTTTTTATGTTTTCATGTTATTTGTGTAAAAATAATATTGCATTTTCTTTGTTGCAGCCCGATTGGCGGAATTTACACACTCAAAATGGATCTACACACATTATTAATGGGAAAGTGGGAGATGAAAGGGAAGATTTTTTAAAGCAGATTAGAGATAAAGTATGTAGTCTTTCCATATTTTTTAAGTTATATACATTTTGTTTTATAAAATATTTAAAATCCGCAGTTAAGCCGATCATTTTAGTTAACTAAACTCTATAGCACTTATGAAACACTCATCAGGATACATCGTTGTCTTTACTATACACTTTTAAACCGAAAACTGAACGGAAGTTGTTTAAATCCGAACCAAGTTACATATTCAGTTTTCAGTTTGGTTTTAAACTGAACTGAATTAGGTATAATCGGTTTTCGGTTTCATTTATGGTTTTAGGAAACTTAAGTAGGTGGTTAAAACTGAGGAAACCGAATTACATTCTAGCCCAATCCCATTTAGCTCAAAGCCAATCCCATTTTAATTGAAACCAAAACCGACGAGCCCGAATTGCATTTTGTTTTCTGCGATTTTTTGTTAAAATCTGGATTTTTTTTTGGTTTATAACCGAAACCGAACTGAGTTTGAACTCAGTTTTTGGTTCTGCGAAATTTGATCTGTTTGGTTTTTTATTTCGATTGAAAAAACCTTCAAAGCGAGGAACCCAAATTACATTTTAGCCCAATTCTGTTTACCCCCAAATCTTATCCCATTTTGATTGAAACCAAAATTGAAACGGTGGAACTTGAATTTGCATTTTGGTCTTTTGGGTATTTTTGTTAAAATCGGGTTTTTTCGGTTTAAACCCGAAACTGAACCAAATTTGAATTTGGTTTTCGGTTCAGTTCTGCCAACTTTGAATTCGGTTCGGTTTACAGTTTCCACCTTAATTTTTTTTTCAAATCAATGTTCACCCATAGTACGTTAACAATTTTATTGCGTGCAGTCACGCAATCTAAGACGAATATCAACCGCTCCACCAACCACCACGCCAGCTGGCCTGACCAGCGTTAACGTCACTGCAATTCTCGAGAAGGCAAGCGCGATCCGCCAGGTTTGACCAGTTCTTTTAACTCGTTTGACCCGTTTGAGATGAAATACAACCCAAATCTAACTGTCAAATTGTTATGTTTGTTGAAAAACTGTTAGGTGGTTGGAAGTGATGATGGAGAAGATAACTGGAGTGACACTTGATATGTGATATTGGACTTCTACAGCTCTACAGTTATTTGTATGTTAATACTGTTATTCCTTTATTTGTAATTATATTATAATCTTTTTTCATTATTATTTTTGTTCAATAATCATACATTGATAGCCACACAACCAGTTAATATTATCAAATATAAACCGTCGAAGTGGTCTAATACCCTCGTGCCAAGCCAAGCCGGGTTGGAATCGGGCTAGAGCTGGTTCGGCTTGGCTCGATAATTTTTACGATCCGAAAAGTTGAGCTTGAGTTGGCTCATCAATTTTATAATTTTTATTTACACATTAAAAGACAATATTTTAATATGCACATCATACAAAATCTTTAACTAGTTCACACAAGAGTTTCTTGTCGAGACGAGCTTTTTTATTTCAAGTGAACTTTGAGCGAGTTGCGAGGTTGAACTATAAGAAGTCCTATAAATATATTTATAGATCATCATCAGAAACACATAAGAATCAAGAAAGTTCCATCAGGAGCGTGTGATAATTTTTTGATAGAGTGATTAAGGTGTAGGATTGTAAATTGCATCTTTTTCTAAATATCAAATTTTATTAGTGTTTTAAATGATTATATCAAATATTATAGTTTTTAATTGCAAATACAGTAGTAAAACAGGTTTAAAAGGATATATTCCAACTTTGTAACTTACATAAAAGCAAAAGCATAAAATGATAAAACAAGTGATGAAAAAAGATTTATGAGAAAACAATTTAGTGGTGATAATATTGATGTTATGTGCACATGCAAACAAGCAGAAAATGACAGTTAAATAAAGGCAAAAAATCATCCTAGAAAAATCTACATTGGATGCGCACTTCCACATTTTGCCTCCCTATAAATTGTCGGACTTTTAATTGGCAAAAAAATATATATTATCTTCCCAACAATGAAAAAAAAAAGTTTTTTTTTTTTAAATGATTATTTGCAACTTTTTAAAATAATTTTAGGCAGGACTGAACAAATAATTTCATGATCTATAATTGGCTAACTGAATTGAACTAGTTAGTGTGTGTAAATCCTTTTGTTTTTTTTTTCTTTGGCGTTTGAAACTACCCCAAAACTTGCATAAATCTTTATCCTTTACTCCTTTAGGCCCAATGCCCATTTCACATCCTTTAACATAAATTTAGTATCGGGGAATCGGGGCTGTAGCATAATGAAAACCTCGTGAGATATAATGTATTATTAACCAACTATATATACGAGTATAATGAGATAAATACAAGGAAACACAATCAACTACAATCTCCTAATTATGGTAACACTATAATACTAAAACTCTAAGGGGCGATCATAGTTGACGGAAAAGTTACTTTATTTTAATTCTTTTAAAATAATTAAATAAAATAAGTTATAAGGGTTTGTAAACATTTGTAACTTTCTTCAAAATTTTGTATAATCAACAAGGTAATATATATGTATTACAAGTTGAGGGACTTCTTTTTGATATTGAAATTCCCACATCGATGACCTGTTGTTGATCAGACACGATGCACAAGCCGAGGATGGTACCCCCTTTAATCCAAAAACGCCATTTGTTGCATAACCGAATCAATGAAATCTCAATTGATCGAGTCAAACACTTTGTTGACATATATACGGTGTGGTAAAGTGTCCTAAAATGTCGTATGATGTCGGAGGAGTCGTACGGTGTGGTAAGGTGTTATATGGTGTGCTAAGCTAATGTATAGTGTTGTGAGGTGTGGAATGTTGTTGTATGATGTCGTAATGTGTCATCCTTCGTAACCATGATAAGGAGCCATCCATAACATTATGGTTTGCCGAAAAGGCCATCTGATTCTCCAAAATTACCGAGTTGGATACCATTTTGAGCCTATTGGACAAAGCTTTAGACGCCACCTTGCTTATGCACCCGATTAAACTTACAGAATGAAAATCGTTAAACGACCTAGGGTCCTTTAGTTTGGGAACAACACAAATTACCAATCCTCCCTTCTTGTAAAACAAAGATAAGATGTCGTAAAAATCCTTATGAAATCTCCATTCGCCTTTAACTAAGATGACATTAATGCGATTCGAGCTCAAATTAACCATTATCATATGCCTGCCATAGGATTTAGTATTGGAATTTTGATATTTAAAACTTGTGAAGATAGATTTAAATTCAAAGTAGACTCGAAAAAGCCAGATTAGAGCTCCAACATCCTAATTCAACTTCGTGTGATCAAATAGTTTTATACAAGAGCTCTACAAAGTACAAATGTTTATATAATTTTATACTCAATATTATCAGCAAACCATTTGTTTTTACACATACACTAATATAGTATAATATGCATCTCTCATGTATGTCGAAAACCTTCTGTCCATAGTACTCATTTATTTAATAGCGTATAACACGACGAGTGGCAAGCAAACAGATGACACCTAAAGCAAGACTTCATACACATGTGGCGATAGTCTAGGTGCGACGAGTAGCTCAAGTGGACTATCTTTATGACTGATTAATCCACCACTTTCGGTCATGTCAATTTGCTCATTTGATGGATTCTGGAACTCAAATTCATGTATTATGCTGGCCAGTATCAACTGCATACTTTCAAGAGCAAAGGACATCCCTAGGCATACTCTTCTACCACTTCCAAATGGAATCAACTCGAAATTCCGACCCTTCACATCAATGTCTTTTTCGCTTGTTACGAATCTCTCAGGTCGGAACTCGAATGGATTAGTCCATATTTGTGGGTCGTGATGAATCTTCCAAGCGTTTAACAAAAGGCGTGTCCCTTTAGGTACGGTGTAACCTCCTACAATGCAGTCTTCAATAGACTCGTGAGGAACCAAAAGCGGTACAACTGGATAAAGACGCATCGTCTCTTTGATAATGGCTTGAAGATAGACCAAGTTGTGCATATCTGACTCTTCAACTTTTCTCTCTCTCCCAACATGTTTTTCAAGCTCTTGTTGAGCTTTTTTTAACACCAAGGGATTGTCTACTAGTAAAGATAAAGCCCATGTCAGAGTCGCTGTTGTCGTGTCCGTAGCACCCGCAAATATTGCCTATGAAAAAAAAAGGTTTCATGACCGCAAAATTCATTTGGTGTACTTGATAGATCTATTTGAATACAACGACGTTCCAATAAAACTTATACCGAAATGTCACAAATAAAATCTTACCAAACTTGTAGCTTTCACAATATTATCAGTGCTTAAGCCATAAAGGTCCTCATTAATTTCTTCCTTGACACGGGATAACAACGCTGCCATGAAGACGGTTTGGTGTCTGCTCTCATGTACCTGTTGTGTAGAAGTAGAGTTCATCTTCTTGTTTTGGTCCTCTAACCATGCACTAAGTACATCATCCATCTCTATTGCGGTCTTCTTCATCTTCTTCTCGTACCCTCCTAAATCTAACCAACGCAACCATGGAATAAAATCCGATGGAACAAACACACCCGAGATGTCCATCCACAGCCTAATCGCCTTCCGAAACTGTTTTCTGTCGTGTTCACTACGAGCAAAGTTATTGCCAAACATCATACTTATAACCATGCTCACAATTAAGTTTCCAAACCATTGTTTCATGTCAACCATCACTGTTTCCGAAGACCCTTTATCTCTAACCCAAGTTTTGTACATGTCTACCATGTATGACTTCACTTCAGAGACTCGTGTATGTGCAAGCATTTGTGCGCGATGGTGAGACGCAAGTTCAAGCACAATTAGCTTGCGAATGTGACGCCAATATGGTCCATATGGTGCATCACCGACATTAGCATAGTTGTAGGCCATCAGATCGCTTGACATTTGCTTCGGCCGGCTAGCAAAGACTCTATCGTTGGTAGTTAAGCACGCTTTAGCCATCTCGGAATTGCTAACAACTAGAACTCGGTGAACACCAAGTTTGATGGTGAAAATGGATCCAAACTTTTCAGCCATAGAGCCCAACCGTTTGTGACGAAGTTGGGAACCACCTAAAAGATGCAAGTGACCGATTATTGGCAATGATCCAGTAGCTTCGGGTGCCCTCGCTCCCAACCCGTAGTTGATCTTGTTAACACCATTTCTTAATGGTTTAAGACCACCAAAGATAAGAAAACATAATATGCTAGCTACAAAGATTATGAGTAATAAAAGTAAATCCATATCAATGTTTTGGAAGAATGGAATGTATACAAAAATGTGAGATCAAGACCTTATATAGTGGCAATGCATTACATTATTTGAATGAGTTTTCAACTATTAAAGACATGACATCAAACATAGACATGACACCAAACATATATGAGCAAAAAAAGAAAACCCGTGTTTTACATAGATACGCAAATAACCTAGAAAACAATCCAACTTAATACGCGAATAATGTTTGCCATCATAAACCTACAAGTCATGCTAGTGTTTTACAACTGCATGTACCTTTCTCTTAGTTATAATTTTGTAGTCACATCAATTGATGAGTCTATGTTTGATATTTTCTTCATTTAGTTGTAGACTTGTAGTGAATCAATTCCATTGTGTGTGTCTTAGTGATTTTTACTAGATGAAGAACACAAGCTATATTTCTTTCTTTCCTTTTGTTGGTGAACATAAATTATGGATGAACTCACAATAAAAGAAAGCTTTTGAAAGAGAGAAAAGTGTATTTTTATAAAATTAAATATATACATTGCTAATATGACTTCTGACTAGATGCACATGTAGACATTTTTAGTATCTTCCATTTAAGATGTTCTTAATAAGGAAGTTATCTCAAAGCATTACCAATGTTCTTGTTCCAAAGAAACTCTTTTATTTATTTTCAGCCGTTTAAATCGTCACAAATATCATAGTCAGACTGACTCAACTTAGATCACATCGTACGGTTTACAAAGAGCTTATCAAGATACGTCCATGACACATCGACACTAGACTGTTTAATCATCATTATTCATTAACAACTTATATCTTGATAGAAAGAAAAAAAAACATGTATCTTGATCTATGGTTATGTAGATTTTTAGTTATACTATCCAAACACACTATAAATCATAAGTGCTAATCATGTTTCACAATGCTAGCAGACAATTCACCGGTGAACGTTTCAAAGTTGTGACAACCTCGAATTTACCCACAAGCATTGTCTCATTCTCATAACCTTCCTTATAAAACAAATCAAGCCAAATAATCGCAACCCACAAACACTCAATTAACTAAAGCTTCAATCCAACACCAATGGCGGACCCAAAAGAAGGAGCAACGCTGAAGACAGGCCATGAAGAAGGTTTGAAATTTGCGGTCTCCATTCTTGAAGAACACGGCCTTCCTTTAGGTCTCCTCCCTCTTGCTAATGTTATTGAAGTCGGGTTTGTCAAGACCACCGGTTACATGTGGATTTTGCAGGTACGGGTGTGCATGGGTCAATGTTGGGCTCAAACTACACATTCGGTTTGTGAGCATCTGAAATTTGTTTGGTTTCGGTTTTTAGGCCAGGCTTGGATCAGTTTTGGTTTACTATTTGCGCTTGAAATTTTTGACCAAAAAAAATATTCAAAATAATGATTTTGGAACTAAAACTTTGAGCCTAAATAATAACTGATTATACTACCATCTCTGATTGAAACTTTTTGCCCAAAAATAAAATAAAATTAGCCCAAAAAGAAAGTTGGGCCAGATCATTTTATTAGTAGTTAATGAATTATTACACATTATGTAGGTTAATTTACCATTTATCACATTATAATAAATTCAATTTGGAATGATATTCTATAAATTCAATTTGGTTAAGGTTTTCAGTTTTCATTGCACGCAAAACCGAAACCTGACCAAGAATTCGGTTTCTAGGAACATATAAAACCAAACAATCGATTTTCTTGATTATTTCAATTCGGTCTCTTCAATCTAACACAAACCCCTGTCAACAGGCAAAAAAAGGTTGAGCATACAAGATGAATAAAAAGCTAGTTAGTTACGACTCAGAGATCACTGGTTATGTGGAGAAGAAGAGGATCAAGAAACTAAAGGGAGTGAAGGCTAAAGAGTTGATGTTGTGGCGGCCAGTAAATGACATCAGCATCGAGGATCCACCCACCGGAAAGATTCATTTCAAGAGTCTTGCGGGAATCACCAAGGTTTTCCCAGAGGAGGTGTTTGCCGCCTGCCAGTAGGTTCAGAAACCACGGCTACGTAACAAAGTGGTGTTGATACACTAGCAAATAAACATCGTTTCTTCCTTCTATTATTAGTACTTTCTTCCTTCTATTATTAATACTTTCGTATGGTTGTTTACTCTGATTCTCTTATCTACATTTTCCGTTATCTGAATTACTATACTTGTAAGTAAAACAAAAATAATAACACATAAAAAGGTTTTCGAAGCCAAGATCTCTAGGATCTCTAGTGATGCGGCCTCTTTATCCCCATACATTATAATAAATCAGAGTGACGCTCTACTGGGTACGTTTGTTATTCTTGTATTCCTTGCTCAAAAAATTATAAAGATTATTATGCATATGTTTATAAAAAAAATTATCGTGATAACATGGCAAAACGAATAAAACGAGCATAAGATGTAATAAATTTCTAACACAAAACTTGTACCGAGTAGGAAATATTAAAACGGACATTCATCCATACGACTCTTGTGGAGCTGAAATGCTGGATTTACCCATGCTCCACAGCTACATTGCATACCAGCCCAATTAAACGAACCCAAACGTGCATTGCAGCCGATGCACTGAAGCTTTTGTTCCACATTACCTTCTTCAACTGTTGAATTACATGATTATGGTTAACATGGTATATACTTTGGTAAAGGATTATGCTGTAAAAACCAAAAACTTGACCCGACCCGTTACCAACCCATCTCAGGCCCGTCCGTTTGGCACCTCTAGTGAATGGAAAGTTTGGTTACTGACATACTTGCATCCGTTTTTATTAAAAAGTAATGTACTTTAAAAACCAAGATTTAAGAAACTTTAGTTCGAGATCCAACCCGACTCACCTACTTGCATCCGCTTTATAAAAAAGGATCATGCTTTAACTAACATTTTAGAAGCTTCAGTTTAAAAACCAACCCATTTTAGTAAATTCAGTTTAAGAACAGACCCGTTTTAAAAACTTCAGTTTAAAAACCGACCCATTTTAGTAAATTCAGTTTAAGAACCGACCCATTTTAGTAAATTCAGATTAAGAACCGACCCGTTTCAAAAACTTCAGTTTAAAAACCGACCCAATTTAGAAACTTCAGTTTAAAAACCGACCCGTTACACCTAAAGTAGAATCTGGTTACTGACCTGCTTGCATCCATTTCAAAGGCTCTACAAAAATGGACGAACATTCTGGCGGCCCGTTTGTTGCATCACCAGTCCTCTTCTTCCACTTGAAGCTTTTTTGACCTTCACCTCGCTCGTGACACACGATATTATCCTCTGAAGCAACAATTCTTCTACACTTCTTGCACCTGTAAATCATTTGAGGCTTCACTTCAGATTCCACGTCAGCGTGGTTGGTTGCTTCCATTGTAGATGCCACTTGAGTGCTCATTTATACCCTACAATTTTAATTCAGTTAAAGATTAAATCAATAATCAACCATTTATTCTTGAAATATTTGGTTCAAGTTCCACATATGACAATGATAAAAAAAATTGCCTTGAAAAAAAATTAAAAATCGCTAGTTGGTGGGCTACTGATTAATTCTTAGCTTATCGGTGCAACTAATCGCTAGTCAGCCCAAACTAGTTATTGGTATTCCTCATTAATTTGTTATGTTTACTTTTAATTGTTTATGTTTGAACTATACTAACTGAACTATGAAGTATTTATGTGAACTTTTACATGTAATTTTTCAAAATATTTATTAACTTAGACAAATTATTATTATTATATTTATTTATATATAATAATTTGGAATTTTGCTGCCACAAAGTCCCCATTGGGACACTTTGCAGCACCTTATTGGTGATATTTGTTTTTTTATAGTTCAAGTCGGTAACGTAAGTAACAAAAATCGATCGAAAACAAATTTTGTTTTGATAACAAACATGACGAACCGGATTTGCGTAACCTCACCTCATTTTATTTTAGTTCTAGTATCATAGCGAATGTAACGAAGACCAACCAAATGCTATTTTTTTAGTTCCAGTACCGCTTCAACGCCCAGGTTCGATAACGGTGGGGTTTTACCAACAAAATAAGTTTTCCCGACCGACTCCACCCCATTGGTCCACCTCAAGATTTTTTTTGTTTTAGTTCCGGTACAATAACACACGTAATCGAAACCGACCGAACTCGTGTCGGCTTACCGTGCTTGAGACTAACAACGTTTGGGTTTTACCACTGCCCGAATTTTGGAAAAAATACTAGTTGCATATAAAATTCCAATATGATTATTCGCTAGTTGGTACCCCACCGCCCGACTAGGGAGTTATACAATTCAAATACTGAGAATTGTACAAAAATCTATAAATTAGGATTCTAGTACGGTTATTGGGATTCATAAACCCACGTATAATCGAACAAATTATTATTATTATTATTATTATTATTATTATTATTATTATTATTATTATTATGTATGAACATCAATTAAAAGATAATGAAAGTAAGCTGGTACCTTTGATGCGATTCGGATGTTTTACTGGTTAGGATCAGACGGTGTTTTAGGGTTCTTTCTTCTTGTATGTGGGTCCAATGTTATTATGTCCGTGTTCACAGGGTTGAGGTTTAAAATCTTAAAACGACCGAGTCCCAGGTATTTAACGATGTCGTTTACGTGTTTTACTTTTGCCCCCTATATTTTATCTTTTGTTTTAAGAACGTCCATTTTCTTATTTTGTATGATTTTGTTTACTTTATTTTATTATTATTTTTTTATAATAATTTTTTGGAAGTGTTAAATAGCGGTGCACAAATCGGGTTAAAACTCAAAACTGGTTTGGGTTGAAACCGGTTCGGTTTGGTCAACAAAAGTAAAAACCGGTTTATTCTCGGTTTCGTGATCAGGTTTTGGTTTGGTTAACCGGTTTTGGAGGAGAAAATTATAAACCGGTTTGTACATAATCGGTTTCAAACTGGTTCAGTTTCGGTTCAGTTTTCGAGTCAGGTCAGTTGGTTAACCGGTTTATTTGTCCACCTCTAGTTACATGCTTGCATGTCCTTTTGGCTCTAACTATATACCCGCTTGAGTTTTGATGGTAATTTATGATTAATGATAATAAACTAATTAATTTTGGTGTTCTTAAATCTAATAACTAAATAGTTTTCAATACTATATCTACTTGTTTAAGCTAAACGATTTTAAAAATGAATTAATATCCTACTATACTATTAAAACAATTGAGATTGGATCAACATGACCCTTTCCTATTGGTCTATTCCCCTTGTTTCCAAATATATCCTATACTTCTTTAATTTTCTTAACAATTAAATAAATCAAAAAGAAATTCAATTACCAATAATTAATGTAACAATTTAAGTTTAAGAATAAGAATATAATTACAATTCCAATATACCAATATTACAATACCAGGTTTCCTTATGAGTCGTCTAATATTCAATTCCCTTTAACTTAATCAACCAAACCCCTCTTTCACTCCGCCATTATTTTACATCGATCTGATGATGATTTAATTAGATCCGATGATGATTAATTTATTAATCGACCTTAGAGTTTGCCAAAATTAGTGTGATTGACGGTAAAGTAAGGCTCCATTATTTGAAGACAAGGATTGATTTGATTAGATACGGCATGATTTCAGTAGATCCATAACGATGTACCAGCTCAGCATCTGGAAGTATACTGTTACTCATGTCTTCACATCCATGGCTGTTTTCCCTGTCAATCGACGTTTTTTCGGGTCACTAAACCACCAGGTTTGTATGGTTAAACGATTTATTATTTTAGATTACTAATTTAGGTTAGTATGTTTAATTTAATGTTTAATGTTTAATTGTTAATTGATTTGTTTCATATCGATTGCTATGTTTAATTCCTATGTTTAATTGATTCCGAATTTCAATTGCAGTATATGTTAAATTTTTTTGATTTGTATTTTAGATTAGTAACTTAGGTTAGTATGTTTAAATATATATTTAATGTTTTCGAATAATGTTTTATACCATATGTTTAATTTAATGTTTAATGTATAATGTATGTTTAATCTCTAATTTAATGTATAATGTTTAATTGAAATTGCATCTATAGGATTGAATATAAAATATCCTAAACACTTATTACAATTTAAATTTTGAATTAATCATACTTTGGTTTATTTTTAGAAGTTTTGTGATTGATTTGTATTGATTCATATAATTATTACAACCCAACAACTTATTACGAATTTAAATTTAAATTCAAAGTTAACTTAATGTGTCTAATTTTATAAACATCAATTATAATTTAATTGATATGACTTATTATTGTTATAGAAAAATCCCTAATTACATTCTCTAAATTTACTATATTTATTACTACCAATATAAGTAAACATTAATTATAATTTAATTGATATGAGTGATATGAGTGATAAGTTATTATTGTTTGGTTATTCAAAAATCCCTAATTGTATTCTCTAAATTTACTATATTTAGACATTTCCTTCTTATGGAACAATTCAAACTTTCAAACACATTCTATTTACTTATCTATATATATTATAATCCTAAGATACACATTCTCACACCTTCTCACTTCCTTACTCAAAATTCTTATTTGTGTCATTTTCAAGGTTTATAATTTTGTCATACTTTTATATTTATATATTTTTTATTTTATTTGTTTCGTTCAAAGTATAAATATTGATTATTGAATGTTTAATCGTTGCTTTAATTTGATTGTTTCTGACACAACAACATGGAACCATCAAACATTACGATGTTCAACAACTTGGATGTGACTAACAACGACTGTATCCTAAAGGTTCGTATACTAAGACTATGGCGTTTGAAGGACAACAATAAACCCGGAGAGGATTGGTCCATAGAAATGATTTTACAAGATGAGATGGTATTCTTTTTTTAGCCATTTAGACAAATAAGTAAAAAGGAAATGAAAGTAAATAACAGAATGGCATATATATATATGGACCACGAATATCAAATCGTTATATGCAACACGAACGTTTATGTACGGGATACCACTATTTATTTATTCATTTTGAAAACGTATTAACATTCAAACTATAATATAAGTATAAGTTGATAAATCTTGTAATATTATTAAAAATAAAGTATTAACTTATGAATCCTTAAACATCTATGCTCGACAGATTGGGTTTTCGACGTTATTAACAAGTGGCTTATGTGTTGAGGGGATTCACTAAACTATTTGGACTTTAAGGTTTAAATGTCGCATATTTGTTAGATGCTAATGAGAATGAAGCCATGAACACATTATAAATTATGTATTTAACCTTGTGTTTAGATAAGGGGCTAACAAATTAATATGGTAATATGATTATTCGATTTTTTACTTGCAGGCATATAGTGAACAGGATTATGAATTAGCATGCTCCAGGTACATCAAATATATTAATCATGGTTTATTGAATTACACTCACTTTTCATTTGGTTTATTTACTTTCAACATATTGCAGAATAGTCGGGTGAGGTGTGAAGTTTATCGGGTAACAATCTACCCCTCAATCGAAGGTTATTCTTTATTTCCTTTTACTTTATTATTCTTTTTATTTATGTGTAAAAATGTGCCTAAGAGATGTGAATACACGTAGAGGACTAGAAGAGCGTTTGTCTTCTAGACGGGATTAAAATCATGTTCTTTTTTGCAGCACAAACGTGATTTACTAATTTCGTATTATTTTACTTAAAATTAAAATTTGACATTTGATATTTGTAGTTAAAATAATCGGATTTTGCTAATTAACGTGGTTTCGGAACCGTGTAAACTTTGTTGTGACCCGTTCGTGCTTAAGGGAGTTGAACGAGAAGACGCCAATGAGTTTTATAAGTAATGTATTTTCTATTTTTTTTCTTTAAATTTGTAAACAACCAAATGAACACGAATGGGGCGTGTTCGTGTTCATTTGTTTAACTTTAGCCGAACAAATAATCGAACACAAACCAAAACAGAAAACCCAAAAAACTGAAACCGAACTAAATGTACATAATAATATTAAAAGTTGATGTAGGTTTAAGGTTTCTTGTAATTAAACGGTCTCTTCATGGTGAATTGAAACACTATTATAATAAAGGTGGAAGATGAGTGCATAAAGGTAATAAATTCTAGACCATAAGAATTATCTCAATCTGTACTTGGTATACTATTTTTGTAAGAAAATAACATATAATTTTGGTAAAAAAATCTGAATACGAAGTCAAGGTAATATCTAGGGGCATTTATGGAATTTCTGTAGTTTGAAGTTTGATCGAGGAAAGTCAAGAGCAACAACTAAATACGGATGATAGAAGGCCTTTTCACAATGCTGCTATGAGGAATCAAAGAAGAGAAGTTTGTGACCGATGTGGATGTCTCATTGGGTGAGTATGATTTCAGTATATTTCTTAACTTTTTGGCTTATTAAAAATATTATATATTTAAAAACACTAATTTTGCAGTTCGGTTTATTAAAAAAACTAAATTCTTGGTTTTATTTCAGTATTGTTATCAATAAAAAACCAAACCGATCTGAACTAAAAAAACTGATTTTATGTGGTTAACAAAAAAAAATTAGGCTCACTATTTCATGTTCATATTCATAATTTGGGTTTTATTTTTTCTGTTCGGCCCCAAATTTTCAAGCTTTATGATTAATCGAAACTGAACTGAGCTTATTGTTAAAATCGAAAAAAAAAACAAAACGATCCTGACGTTTTTAAAGAACCCAAAAACCAACTTTTTGGTTCTGTTTGAGCCACAAACCAACTTATGCATTTATCTTTTTTAATTGACAAAGCCAAAGCCACTCAAGTTTTAGTATGTTTATATCAATGTGAAATTTGTTTTATAGTTAAAACTGAAGAACCTAAATACGACAATTATAAAGTTTTTTATTGAATAATTACTGAATATCAATCATATTTCATATTCTTCTTTTTAAGGGTATTTTGTTTTAAAACTTTGAAAAAATATTTATATCGATGAAACAATACTAGAAGTTGCCCAAAATTAAACGTGTGGTGGATTCGAGTCCTGGCCTATCAAATGGTTTGTTTACTTTTATGCAGATAAGGAAAAAGAATGGATTGAAGCAAAATAAATCACGTTTGATGGAAATCCAAGTGAACTATGAAAAGACTACCCAAAAAGTCGATTTCGCATACTAGGTTTTGAGAAACAAATCCCGACTAACGCAGTTTTCTATAAGGATGAACGAAATGATTGACATTATTGTGTCTGAAATCGCCCCTGAAGTCAGTATCTTGGATGAAAAATATCGCAAGGTATTTTACCATATTCCGTGTTGACAACAAATGTAACCGCCTCAGTCTTTACATTGCCTGTTTCTATTTTACATCTAAATATAAGTCAAAACTGCATACCTTGACTTTGAATTTGGCAGTCAAAGAACATTTTATGTTTCATAATTTATACACATGTAGCTAATTGTAAGTCAAGCAAACTGCTTTGTGAATTAGCTAATTGTATTGGTAGTTGGTATTATAATCTGTTTGGCAAGATGTGCATTATGCACAATATTTACCTTATTTGTGACTTTCTTAATTGGTGCCCAAAGTTATGTGCAAGTTTAATACTAAAATTTCGTAAACTATTCATTAGAACCAATTGGCAAAAGACATTATATTATTGACCTAAGGGCTACATGTGGTTCTTTATGTTCTTTGTTATTTAGTGCAACTTATTTTGATTCACTTTCTGTTAATAAGAAGATATCATTCAAAACATTTTTGGCTCGAGTTTTTAGTTGTCTTTTTTTGAAAAGTTGAATAATTGTTTTTTTTTTAACAAATAGTTTTTTGGTAATTGTTTTCATGTGCTTTACGGGACACTATACAAAAGTCTTCAAGTAACTACTCATAAACATCTCCTTAAGGATCTTAGTTGTGATATTGACAGTTTTTCTATGCATAACATATACACGTGTATGTAAACAATACGAAGTTAAAAATAAAATATGACATATGGATCTTTTAAAGTGTTCTTATTCGAATGTTTTTTGGTAAAAAAATTTCACGTTTTTATTATCTATATATTTTGTAATGACAGGATTAAATGAGTCATTTTAGGGGGGAAAAACCTTAGTCATTTAAAAAAAAATACCCACAATATAAAAATGACTATTTTGGTGGTCATATGAAAGGTGAAGTCCTTACCAATTTACTTTTGGTAGGTCAAAATATAAAATTAGTCAAACATAGTAAAAGTCATGGTTTTAGACTTTTAGGTTAACATTTAAGACGTGTGTCAATATTATATAAAAAGGGTATTATGGATATCTTTCAAAGATTTTAAATTAGCATAATGTAGCAAAATGGCATTTTGATATAATTTACAAATTTTGATTATAGGGTGGATTTTATACAAACTATTTATATATTGCAAATGGGTCAAAAATGTAGAATTCGTTAGGGGCATCATATATTGAAAACGGGTCAAAAATGTAGAATTCGTTAGGGGCAACACCGGAATATTTTTAGTTTGAAGGTGTTGATTTGAAATGATCTAAGAGATCAAATTATAGTATCTGATTTGATTTTGTTAAAGATTGGTTTCGAGGACTCTTGTAACTTCCGGGTTTGTAGATAATAATAATAAGCTATTTTGGTTTAACTTATAAGAATGTCATGTATTAGATTGTGCATATATCTAAAATAATAAACATGGACCTAGCAATTTAAAGTAGAATTAAAGGAAAATTGAGTCTGGAGTCTATAAGCCTTAAGAAATATTTAAGGGCCTTAAATCCTACCTAAACCCTCATTTCTCACCAAATGTTGTTGACACCTCAATATACATACACTTCTATATTTTTCTTTTTATTTTGGGATTTCAAGAGCAAAAGTACCAAGCTCACTTACACTCATTAAACATCAAGTGGCAAGAAGACATCAAGTAATAGCTAACTCAAGAATCAAGTCTATAACCGGTTCATTTGAGGTATGTTCCAAAGTTAAAACGGTGGTTCATTTGAGTTAAATAGGTGGTTCATTAAACATCAAGTAGCAATAGCAAGAAGGCATCAAGTAAAAGTTCATTCAAAAATCAAGTCCATAACCGCCTCATTTGAGATATGTTCCAAAGTCAAAAAGGTGGTTCATTTGTCAAGAGAATTCCTTGAAAGTTTGTAGATCTACCATTTTGTGTACATCCAAATTATTTTAAATATAAAACATAATCCTTACGTCAAATCATATATTCACATAAATACATATTTTTATATTTATTCACACACAAACACAAACACAAACACAAACACATACGTTTACCTCACGAATTTACTAATTTTCGCCACGTGTGGTACACGGGTCACTAACCTATAGTAACTATTGCAAACAATTTGTTATTGTGTACTAGACTTTTATATGGTCAATCTCGTCTGGTACTTTTGACTTTTATAGGCATAAGGATCATACATATGTTTTTGTATGCCTATTACAAAACGATATTCAAATTTTGTAATGCAACTCTTTACTGGTACATGTGTAAGTTTTCCAACCACTTTTACAATTACACTTTATTTCATGGGTGAAGAGTAGTGTTTCTACACATGGTCAACTACCTATAGCTTTATTAAGAGTGAAGAGTAGAGACGGTGTTAAAATGCTTATTTTAGATAGATAAGGTAAATTTACAAACAAAATAACAAATATGGTTTATAAGAAAATATTTAGTAGCTTATAAAGATTATGTTTTAAACTTTTAAATTTTGTTTGTATACATTCTATGTAACGCCATGTTTTGAAATTTTGTTGTCCTTTACTACTTTCTTTTCTTATCAATATGAATTGCATTTATAAATCATGTTGTCGTCTTAAGAAACATATTAAAACTATTTCTTGTCGTTTGAAATTATATATCATTACTTGAAAAATTATATATTTCCACCCATGTCGTACACGGGTCAATAACCTAGTATCATATTATACAAATGTTATAGTTTGGTTTAGGGACCAAGTAAACATCCATCTTCCATGGATATTTTTTTTCTTGATAACTTTTATTAACTAAAATAGTAACTTAAATGTCTAGATAGTGTGTCAATCATCAATTTTCAGATCAATATCCGTACATGTCCTAAACACGCTTATATTTTATGAGTTTCTATTTGACTTACATTGCATTAACTAAGTCATATAAGGTCTAGCGAATCCGTACATACTGTTATCATACGTTATGCAATTTTAGAAATTACTAGTACATATATGCAAGTTAACCCGACGAACCCAAACGTTGATACTAATTTTTATAAACCAAAGCATGGTCCAATAGTCCAATATATAAACTTTATATTGTACACTCATATCCAAATACTTAAAATTTTGACAATATATAACTTCATGACTTTGTATAAAATTTTCATCTTTATATAGATGCGTACATATGAGTTACGAAAACAAACAAACAAAGCTACTATATAAAGAGTTGGATTAACAAAAAATAACCACTAAAACATTGTTTTCTCTTAACGAATTATATTAATAAAGTTTAAACATGCTAATTACAATCTCTAAACATAAGTTTTCATGAAAAATATAGGTAAAAGAGAAACATTTTCTTATAAACTTTAACTTAACATATGTGAATCCAAGTATGCCTTCTTTTGGAACTAATACAGGTGACATGCTCATCCCTCTTTAAATATGAGAAAACAACCAACTTATGTTATTTATGTTGTGTAATCAAACTTATAACAAGAAGAACTAACCAAAGACTATGGATAAAATCAAGATCTATAAGAAAAAACGTGTGAAAGATTAGAACTACGGACAAAAACGAAACTATGAACCTATGACTAGTAATCAACATATAAATGTGTTAATAATCTGGAACAAAAGACCTAAAATTATTGTAAACATAAAACCGAAAACATATTAAACATAATGTCAAACAAGTCTATAAATCATTAACCAAAGGATAAACCACTACAGTCCTAGGAAATGTGCAAAAATGGCTCAAAAGTAGAATTAGAAGTAGCCAGCAGGGAGCCGACAGTTTTAATAGCTCCAACTCAAGGTATCATAAATTAATCAATCGGTTTCCAACCCAATCGGTTTAGAAAATACTACTCCGAGTCTAGTTTCCAACCCAATCGGTTTCATACGATTTGGATGAGTTTTGATACCATACACTGTCTTTACAAAAGTATGTGTCAAAACTTAGTTTTGATACCATAAACTGTCTTTACAAAAATATGTGTAAAAACTGTCAGTTGGTTAACAAATTTTGAGTCTTACTCAAGGACCCATAACTCAGTCATATCAATTCTAAATGACATAATTCGTTTTGCAAAAAGGTACCTTTATGTCTTAGGTTTAAAAGGTGTACTCACACTCTTCGTAAAAATAAATTTAAGTCAGTCAAATAAAGGTTTTCCCACAAGCTATTAATAGATTTTGTTGTACGACCCTTACCTACTAATAAATATGTTTGAGCCCCTTAAACATCTCCAAAAATTATGTTTAATAGTTTTCTAGAAACCTAATACATGATAAAAAATTCAAGTCAAAACAAGGTCTTTTGATACAATAAAATATGGTCATTTCTCTCTCTCTCACTCACTCTCTCTCTATATATATATGTGTGTGTGTGTGTGAGTGTGTGTGTGTGTATGTGTGTGTGTGTGTACATATTGATCCACAACTTAGACGTATGATAAAACACATAAACGAATCACCAACGGTTCATCAGGTTATACGTTAACATTTAACACATACACCAACAAGTCTAACATAGTGGGTGGACTTTATACAAGATTAACTTGTAAGTTGATATTGTACTTTGGGATTCTAAGTAACCATAATTGATCAGGTCGTGGTTAGGAGAAGTTTCACGCTTGTTTTCGATATTCGCTAGCTATTTCACTTGAAAACTCAAAGGTGAATTTCACGATCCCTTTTTACGCTTTTTAATGTTTTTTAAAACCCGTGGGGAAACATGCTCATACTCGCTTTTATACGATAGTAATAAACAAGTCCCGACCTTTATGTTTACATGAGTTATCGCTTAGAGTTCGAGAAGTCCCCTGTATCAAAATATATATAACCATTAGACTGTAGTAGCCTAAGATTCTGTGAATATTGCTATTGGGATTGACCTAGTCATGGTTAGTCGCTCTAACTACCGGTCCGCATGGTCGAATGACTGCATAGTGTCTACTCGCTTGCTCGTGTAGTGTCACACCCCAAACCACGGCCTAGGCGTGTGACATATATGTTGGTACCACAATTGTAATTAAATTAGAGTTACGTTTATTAGCGGAAGACTTTATAAACTTGTGGATTAAAAGTGTAATATTTACATATACAAAAGACGGGATTTAAAAGTTTCCCGTTTTAATGTTTTAAGATTAATTGTTTTAAAAAAACCACCATTTACATTATATTATGTTTAAACAAAAGATCTGAGCCATCGAATATCTTTTTAGCACTTCGTCACTCCAAGCGCTAACCTTGGTCACCTGCAAAATGTAAGAAAATACGTCAGCAACGAATGCTGGTGAATATGCCGACGCTAAAAATATTTTCATTACTTAATCACCCCTCGATACTACGTAGGTCTCGGCCCAACGTGGCTTAGGAATAATCAAGTTAAAATCATACAATTTATAAACTCAAGTCTCTATACTCGGTTCCCCCAGCGAAACACCGCAGCGTTCGACTAGTTGAGTGCCTATACGTATACACAAGGTCATACTCCCCGCAAGCGAGCGTAATTGTGACCAGGTGTGATGTGCCCACCACATATAAAAGGATCCAGACAAACGTACACGATAGCCTGAGGCCAGTATTTATACGCTTGTTTATAAATGTTTTAGAGACACTTAGTCTCATATAAAGTTTTTCATATAACACATTGACTCGTTTTGAAAACAAGTTTGTAAAAGTTGGGGCGTATTAACCTTTTGATTTGGATCGGCTTCAATCACCGTCCGAGGGTCTTTCCCGTTGCTATCTCGCACCTATAGTACGAGTATAACCAATTGTTAGTCGGATATACAATCCGGCTTAAGACCTTTAGTTTTATTTTATAAACTTTACCTCGATGAACCTTTAGTTCATAAATCTCTTTTACTTGAAAACCTTTAGTTTAAAAGTAATTTATAAACCTTTAGTTTATTTATAAAACCCTACGTTTCTTCTTCTTTAAGAAACGTATTCTTTCTTTTATTTATTATTTAAGAATAGTTATTATTACTTAAATAATATTTTCATAACAAAGAATATATATACTTACACACACACACACACATATATATATATATATCAATATTCACAATCATATATTTTTATTCTTTCTTTTATTTTATCGAGGCATCGAGTATAACCTCGACTTAAAGTTTAAGCCTTTTATAATATTTTATTATTATTTTTATTGGCGTTATGTCTACCTTTGTTGGCTTATAGAAACCCTAATGACTCGAGCAGCACTCCAACGCCGCTTTGCCTTCTTTATCTTCCTGATCAAACTTCCTTTCTCGTCACCTTCCTTTTATCACGCCAAACGATGAACACCAAAACTTCACCACTTGTCGGCACGCCTTTCGAGACTCATTGCCATGGTATCGGAAAATAACAAACGCCTTCTTGGTCGATATGTTGGTGGAGGGTGGCACAAACTTTGAGGAAACGTTGGCACGGAAAACGATGAATCGTAACACGCTTATCGAGGTGGGTCGAGTATATGATTGTGAGTTTCTAGTGAGAGGTTAGAGAGACAATTGTATGCTGAATTTGGGATGAGAAAATGTGAATCCTGGACTTGCTATTTATAGGCAAAACTTGGAAGCCCTTCGCGATACGCGATGGCCTCCTGGGCACCCATCGCGTATCGCGTGTAGCCCTGGCCAGTCATCACGTTGGTCTGCCATGTGGTAGACGGTGTGCCACGTGTTGACACGTGGCGGGCGATGTGCCACGAGTGGCCACGTGTCGGGACACGTGGCAGACGGTGTGCCACGTGTGGACACGTGGCATAGCGTGTGCCAGAGGTGTCAGGCCACGTCATCGCGACACGCGATGACGTTGGTTCAACAGCGATCTCGTATCGCTGTTGACTCCTTCTAGAACCTTTTGACAAAGCCCTTCGCGATACGCGATGGGCTTGTCCTTTGTCCCGTCGCGTATCGCGAGAGGACAAGAAAACAGAATTTTCCTTTTAAACCCTAAGGTTTGGATTTTGACAGATTTGGATCCCTAGACTTTGGAATGTTGACAATTTGAACTCGAAATTTTCACGATGTTACATCCTCCCCACCTTGAAATAAATCTCGTACTCGAGATTGCATTCTTTAGAATAGATGGGGGTATTTCTTTCTCATTTTCGATTCGAGTTCCTATGTATACTCGGGTCCTCTTCGTGAGTCCCTTTTAACTTTTCCAATTTTTAATGTTCATCTTTTCAATTTCTTTGTTTTCGAATCTTCTATTTGAATTGGTTTTTCAATAAATTTTAAAGTTTCATTTATTTCATCATCTTTTAGAGGCATGGATAGAGATTTGTCGGTCAAACATTTTCGCAGATTTGAGACATGGAATACGTCGTGTATCCCTTGCATTTCCTCAGGCAGTCACAAACGGTATGCAACAGTACAAATTAGTTCAAGTACCTCGAAGGGTCCAACGAATAGAGGACTTAGCTTTCCTTTCTTTTCGAAGCGAACAACGCCTCTCCAAGGCGAGAATTTCAAAAGAACTTAGTCACCAACATTGAATTCCAACGGCTTACGACGAACATCGGCGTAACTCTTTTGGCGATCACGTGCCGTCTTATGTCGTTCTCAGATTTGAAGAATCTTGTCGGTGGTTTCTTGGACTATCTCGGGTCCAGATAATTGATTGTCTCCGGTTTCAGACCAACACACGGGCGTTCTACATTTACGACCGTATTACGCCTCGAATGGTGTGGCTTGAATGCTTGTGTGATAGCTATTGTTGTACGAGAATTCCATTAGGGGTAAGTGGTCATCCCAACTTCCACCTAAGTCGATCACACAAGCGCGGAACATGTCTTCCAATGTTTGGATTGTCCTTTCGGTTTGCCCATCAGTTTGCGGATGATAGGCGGTGCTAAGGTTTAGCTTTGTGCCTAAGGCTTGTTAGAAGCTCTTCTAGAAATGAGACGTAAAACGACTGTCTCGATAAGAGATTATAGACAACGGTACTTCATGCGAAGCAACGATGTTGTTCACATAAATACACGCTAATCTATCCATTGAGTATGATTCATTGATGGGTATAAAGTGTGCGGATTTTGTTAGTCGATCCACAATAACCTAAATTGCATTGTGTTGTCCAGTCGTTTTTGGGAGTTTAGTAATGAAATCCATAGTGATTAATTCCCTATTCCATACGGGAAGTTCGGGTTGCTGAAGCAATCCCGAAGGCTTTTGGTGTTCAGCCTTTACTTTCAAACATGTTAGACATTTCGCCACATGTGAAGCGATGTCCTTTTTCATCCAATTCCACCAGTAGTTCGGTTTGAGATTTTGATATATTTTGTCACTACCGAGGTGCATCATGTATTTGGACTTATGAGCTTCATTCATAATTTTCTCATGCAAGTCTCCAATAGTTGGTACCCAAATCATATTCCCGAGTCTAAGGATACCATCGTCACCCTTAACTAATAAGTCAATGGTGCCGTTGCGTTTTTCGTCGGAGATCTTGTTTTCATTGATTTATTGAGTTTGGGCAGATTTGATTTGCTCAAAAAGATCGATTTGAAGTTCTAGACGCAATGCTCGGACTCTTTTTGGCTTCTGATGTTCCTTGTGACTTAAGGCATCAGCCACGACGTTGGCTTTGCCTTCATGGTAAACGATCTCGCAGTCGTAGTCGTTGAGAGTTTCCATCCATCGTCGTTGGCGCAAGTTAAGCTCTTTTTGATCGAAGATATGCTTTAAGCTTTTATGATCGGTATACACGATAAACTTTACTCCATAGAGATAGTACCTCCATATCTTAAGTGCAAAGATTATGGCGCCTAATTCTAGATCGTGAGTTGTGTAGTTCTTTTCGTGTACCTTGAGTTGACGAGAGGCATAAGCGATTACTTTCTTGCGTTGCATTAGTACACATCCCAAACCGGAGTGGGATGCGTCACTAAAGACAACAAAATCCTCAGTACCTTCTAGCAAAGCCAGTATAGGTGCTTGGGTGAGTTTTTGTTTAAGTATATCAAATTCCTCTGGTTGTTTTGTTCCCCACTCATACTTGATGTTTTTGCGAGTCAAAGAAGTTAGGGGAACGACTATACGAGAGAAATTTTCAATGACCTTCGATAATAGCCGGCCAAACCTAAGAAACTTCGGATCTCGGTTGGCGACTTTGGAATTTCCCACTTCGAGATGGCTTCAATTTTAGCGGGATCGACTTGAATACCATTTACATTTATGACATACCCTAGAAATTGCACTTCGTGCAACCATAACTCGCATTTTGAGAACTTGGCGTACAACTTCTCGGTTCTAAGTAATTCAAGTAAGGTTCGGAGGTGGACTTCATGATCAGCCTTAAACTTAGAATAAATAAGTTTGTCGTCGATGAATACGATAACAAATTTATCCAAGTAAGGCTTGCAAATTCGATTCATCATGTCCATGAACGCGGCTGGCGCATTAGTAAGTCCAAATGGCATAACGGTGAACTCATAATGGCCATACCTTGTTCGGAAAGCAGTTTTCGGGATATCTTCGGATTGAACTTTGAGTTGGTGATAACCTGAACGAAGATCGGTTTTGGAAAAGAAACTAGCACCTTGAAGTTGGTCAAAAAGATCATCGATTCGAGGAAGTGGATAACAATTCTTGATTGTGACTTTGTTCAACGCACGATAGTCAATACACATACGCAAAGATCCATCATTCTTCTTGACGAATAGAATTGGTGCTTCCCATGGTGATGAACTTGGTAGGATGAAGCCTTTCTCGAGAAGCTCGTTAAGTTGTTTCTTTAATTCCTTCATTTCGGTCGGAGCGAGACGATATGGTGCTTTTGCGATCGGAGCAGTACCGGGAATAATATCGATCCTAAACTCTACTTCGCGATCGGGAGGGATTCCAGGAAGTTTATTGGGAAAAACATCAGAAAAGTCGGAGACTACAGGTACGTCCTTTATCTCCTTTGGTTTGGATTCTTCAGTGACGTAGGCCAGGAATGCTAAGCATCCTTGATTCAAACATTTGTTAGCCCAAATCATGGAAATTATGCTAACTTGGCCAGCGTCTTTGTCCCCTTCAATTCGAATGGTTCATTTATCGGGGGTTTAAAGTTCGACGGTTTTGCTATTGCAAATGATACGAGCATGGTTATCGGATAAGCAATCCTACCAAGTACAATGTCAAAACCAGCAAGAGTCATAGGAAACAAACGAATAGGCAAAATATAACCAGCTAAGAGAATTTTTCCGTTTTCAAGGCCTTCGGAGATTTTAACGATTTCGCCACTAGCAGTCTCGACGTTTAGAGTTTTATTTAACTTTGTTAGAGGTTCGTTTAATAGACTACAAAAGCTATAATCTATAAAACTCAAATTGGCACCCGAATCAAACAAAACTCAAGCATAGGTGTCTTCGACTAGAAACGTACCGGTGATGTTTTCCGGTATGTCATCGCCTTTTTCGTTCTCGAGTACGAAGACTCTTGCATTTACTTTCTTGTTCTAGCCACTTCCACCCGCACCACCAGTCGCGGGTTTGTTCTTTGGGCACTCGAAACTTAGATGCCCCATCTCCTTGCAATTGTAACACGTCATCTTCTTTTTCCAACAATCAGCAGCAGCGTGGCCCGGTCTTTGGCATGATTCACAACGTTTGTTGAAGCATGTCGGCATTGCCCTCGGTGGCGCTTTCGGAAAATCCTACAAAATGGAGCGTTTGAATTGTACCCAGATCGGCTTTGGTTTGTGCCCTTGCCTCTGTAGTTGGTGCTTCCTCCTGTTCTCCCTTGAGCGATTGTTGTTGTAATCTTCTTTTCCTCTTCTTTGTTGTGGATCATTCAGCCCATCAAATAACCAGCCAACTCCATCGCAGAATCAGCAGTTTGAGGTAAATGAGACCTCACTATATCGCGGATTTCCCGCGGCAGTCCCCAAATATAGCGTGTAACTTTGCTGGATTCAGGATTAACCAGCTGGGGTACCAAACGACAATACTCATGAAACTTGGTGTTGTATTTTCGGAGATTTGTCCCCACGACCCTTATGATTAAGAAACTTAGTGAATTTGGTCGGTTTCATGCATGGGACAAAACTTTGCCATTAGCATCGCCTTGAATTCATCCCAAGAAAGATCGTATAAAACTTGACGACCTTTACTCAAAATCAGTGTGTTCCACCACTCCAATGCCTCACCTCTAAACATTTGCGCGAAGTATTGTATCATTTCTTGTTTTGAACACTTGCTTATTATGACAATAGATTCCATCTCCTCAAGCCATCTAACGGTTGTGATAGCTCCTTTATCTCCATAAAATTCCTTTGGGCCGAAATACTTGAAATCTTTGAAAGAACAGCCTCCAATATTCAGTTTCTTGAATTCTTGACGGATTTCGCCATCAACATTCGATTCATGGACATTTTCTTCAACATGAGAGGGTTTTGGACGAGACTTTACGGATTTATGGGAAAGATTAACAGATTGAGAATGTTTCGAGTGTTTTGTTTGGGATCTAGCCATAGATTCTTCTCTAACCGCATCCTTTATCATCTTTTGTATTTGACTCATATATTTTTCGGGAATTGGTTCATCTTGTTTATTCTCGGGGTCTTTCCCCTTTTCTTTTCTTATTTCTTTTTCTTTTCGAGCATTCTCTATGTTGTTACTTTGTTCAGACTTTATCTTTTTCTTTTCAATATGTCTTTAACTAAAATTTTAACAAACTTTCCTTTATTTAACATATATTTTATTTCATATCAATACATATATCACAAAAGGATATATATATTTATTTTACAATACACACACATACACATATATATATATATATTGATCATCCTATCTTTATTTCAGAACATTTCAACGTTCTCTATTACACATATAACACATAACACATATGAATATATTACACAAACAACTTCTCCATCATCTTGTCAATCTCTCATGAACTTCCTCACCACCTTGGTTAACTTGTTGCATTTTCGAAGAAGCGTCTCTCCTATGTTCTTCTTTTTCTTCCCATCAACGGTCATCTTTTTCCTGAATTTGTCCGACTCATGCAAGGCGCGATCCAAGTGTTCCTCTTGTGACTGCGGGATTTCATTGGGATATCCATATCTTGGAGGTGGGTCGCGGTAACCCATCGTCACCATGTCATAATAATTTCTTGGTTTTGGATACGGGGAGGCGGGTCACGTCGGAGGCATAGTGGAAGAAAGCTTCAGCAGCTTTGTTTTGTTCTCTAATCTCATTGGCTTGCTCTTCTTCCGTTGGTATCTTGCCTTGAAAAGGTGGAAAACTTGATGAAGCTTGGTTCTTGAGTTTCTCAAGGTATTGAACATAGGGATCAACAGAACCATAGCTTGGGTTTTGGGAAGTGAGTGATTCCTCCATCGGTGTTGATATCTCGTTGGGATTATCAGGGTATTCTTCTTCCGGTTCTTCCTCAGATTCTTCCGCGGGATCTTCTTCTTCCTCCTCAGGTTCCTCCTCTTCTTCAGGTTCCTTTTTTTCTTCCGGTTCCTCTTCCATGAGTTGAACGGTCTTCATTACACTTGGTGGCATTTGGAAACTTTCATAGGGCATCATCACCCTCATCTTGGGTTTGCGGGATGACCCCTCACCGTTGTTAGGTTGGGAGTCAACTGCATTGTAGGTAGAGCTTCCGGTATGCCATCTTCGTTGATCTGAGTGCCATTGCATCCAGTCGGAGGATGGAGACCTTGGTTCTTCTTTGATTGGTCGATTGGAGAGGAAAGCATAGGATGGGTGAGGATTTGGTGGTAAATATGTTGGATTGCTTGATGGGTAGTAGGGTAGTATCTCCGATGGTTTATATGTGGGGATTTCTGATGGATGGTATGTTGGAACTTCAGAGGGATGGTACATGGGTATTGTTGGTGGGTGGTAGCTTGAGTGCCTTGGTGGTTCATTTCTTTGTTTCGGTGGGCTATCGGGAACATTTATTGGATAGTGCTTGGTTCCGGGGTAGTATACCAGTTTAGTTAGGTCATGATCTACGTCTTGGTCGAAGAATGCTTCATAATATCCTTCACTCATATTATCTTCAGGGAAAGGTTCGGCAATTCCAGCCTCTTTAGCCTTGTGTACAAAGTTTTCCATCATGCTCTTGAATGACTTCTAACAATTTGGGTGGTTTAGAGTGAGGAGGGAAAGAAAATTTTACCAGCCTATCTTATCCCTATTTCAAATAAACAATTAATTCCTATACTTGGATCAAAGCTTAGGTATTATCTTGTAATACCTAATTCGCTAAGATCGATGGCTCTGATACCAACACTTGTCACACCCCAAACCACGACCTAGGCGTGTGACATATATGTTGGTACCACAATTGTAATTAAATCAGAGTTACGTTTATTAGCGGGAGACTTTATAAACTTGTGGATTAAAAGTGTAATATTTACATATACTAAAGACGGGATTTAAAAGTTTCCCGTTTTAATGTTTTAAGATTAATTGTTTTACAAAAACCACCATTTACATTATATTATGTTTAAACAAAAGATCCGAGCCATCGGATATCTTTTTAGCACTTCGTCACTCCAAGCACTAACCTTGGTCACCTGCAAAATGCAAGAAAATACGTCAGCAACGAATGCTGGTGAATATGCTGACGCTAAAAATATTTTCATTACTTAATCACCCCTAGAGACTACGTAGGTCTCGGCCCAACGTGGCTTAGGAATAATCAAGTTAAAATCATACAATTTATAAACTCAAGTCTCTATACTCGGTTCCCTAGCGAAACACCGCAGCATTCGACTAGTTGAGTGCCTATACGTATACACAAGGTCATACTCCCCGCAGGCGAGCGTAATTGTGACCAGGTGTGATATGCCCCACCACATATGAAAGGATCCAGACAAACGTACACGATAGCCTGAGGCCAGTATTTATACCCTTGTTTATAAATGTTTTTGAGACACTTAGTCTCATGTAAATTTTTTCAGATAACACATTGACTCGTTTT
>NW_027498380.1:0-120590 GCF_021521415.1 Bidens hawaiensis | reverse complement strand
TCACATGATTAAGGAAGAAAAGCTAAGTTTCCTAGTGACAAATGCCTTTGTTACACCTATGGGCAATCTTTCTACGAAGTCTCAGCAATTGCACCCAATTGTTGAAGAACCATCTAATAATGGATTGATGTGTGGAGCAGGTCAGTCAAGGTTCAACATTCAGATGATTGAAGGTGATAATGCATCAACTGCGAGTGGACATGCACCATATGTTCAAGCTCCAAGTTAGGGGAATGAGTACCAAGCAATGTTTTCAATGTTTACAGAGTCATATAATGCCTTTGTTGCAAAGAATATCATTCATACAAGTGTGGTTCTAGAAGACCTGGAACAGATAGATCTGATGAGCTAGAAGATATGGATTTGAAGTGGCAAGAAGCTATGCTAGAAGTAAGAAGCAAGAGACTGTATAACAGAACCGGAAAGTCAACTTTTGCTAGTCCAAATGGCATAATTGGATTTGATAAATCCAAGGCAATATGTTACAACTGTCAGCAACTTGGTCACTTTGCAAAAGAATGCAATCTTCCAAAGCAATATGTGATCAAACTCAGTTCTACCAGAATCAATATCAGAATCAACAAAGAAACCAACCAATGAACCAAAATTCCTTTAAACAAAACAGGCCTCAGCAACAAACACAGCCCCAACAAAGAAATAACCAGTTGCAGATACAGAGGAATCAGAACCGGAGAGTTGTCAATGCTGTAAACCAAAACAGGGATCACGGAAATGTGGTTGTAACAATGACTCCATGGGATGGTGACTTTGACTGGAGTAACCATGCAGCTGAAATGAAAAAGGCCAATGTTGCATACATGGCCAAAGTGCATGAAACTAGAGAATCTTCAAACTCTAAGGTAACCACTGAACTTTCTACTTCTGACCTTCTAAAAATTATTGATGATCTTAACAAAGAGGTTGGGAACTGGAAAAGTGAATGTGGAAGAAAGGATGTAATGTTGAATGTCTATGGATCAGGTGAGGCTACCTATGATAATCAAATCAAAAGTCTGGAAGAGGACTGTAAGCAAGCTTACTTAACCCAGTCCAAATTGAATGTTGAAATTGACGGGGTTGAAAAGGATGTATACAGAAGAAAAGCTTAAGAACACAGAGCTTCTGATTCAAGTGGACTTCCTTAAGAACCTTGTGTCCACAGGAAACATTATTGGGAACATAGAAAAGATGAATCATGAAGAGAAGTATAAAAAAGTATCACCTCCCTTTAGTGACAAATATCCACTGAAAGTGGATAAAGAGCAAAGAGAGGAATACTTGAAGCAGTTCAAAAGTGTTTTTGAGGACAAGAAAGAGTTTGTGGAACTTTATAACAATGTGATGGTTGATAAAGAAGGAGAGACTGTGATTAATGAGAAGGTTGCACCAACTGAAAAGGAAAAGAAACCTGTGTAAAGGAAAGATGGAGTGGATACTCAAGTGAAGATAGCACCTGAAGTTGCAAGAGTCAAAAGTCAAATGATGAGAAGATTGTGAAAAAGACTTCCAAGAAGAACAATGGTGATAGAATTCCAAAGGTGCCAACATCCACTCCTAAACTGAAGAAACACTATGAAAGAATGAGAAGAGAACACAAGGTGTTTGACATTTGTGAAAGATCTGGACCCATGAATAACAAACCTGGGAGTACTTCCAATGTTAATCTTACTACTCTTAGCTATCCAGTATTCTCAAATCATGAACTATTTACATAGGATATGTGGAGTATGCACCAAGAAGAAGAGTTGTGACTGAAAAGAAGAAAGGTTCATCATACACTTCCTTAAAGAAGAAAGTGATCAAGTTTTTGAAAGCAAAAGATCCACAAGTATTGGAAGTATGTGGACCTATCCAGGTGGATTTCAGCAAAACCACCTATGCAAAAACCTCATTGGGATTTGATTTCCCAAGACCAAGTGACAAGATCAAGAATGAAAAGGAACTAGAAGAACTTGGGAGGTTTGCAAAGGTATGGTGTAAAAAGTGTGATTCTTATGGACATCACACTAACTCATGCTGGATAGAAGAAGAAAAGAAGTATGTAATTCCTGACAAGTACTGTGGACAAGATATGAAGCTATACAGAGAAAAATATGAGAAGTACATGAGAGATGAAAAGGAACCTGTTGATGATGAAGCAAACAAAGTGAAATTGGAGAAGAGACTAAAGGCTGTCTTGAAATTAAATGAATCATCCAGTGAATCAGACAGGACTATCAGAGGAATGAGGTCTAGCTAAAAAGGAAAAAGTAAAGAAAGACCTGGAATGTTAACTGGAGATGAGAAATTTCAACTGAAGCAAGGTTTTGAACCAAGAGGATTACAGTGGAAAACCAAAGAATCTATAGTCAAGAAAGAAGAATGTAACGCCGTTAATTCCGGTTTCAAGAATTAAAGATTGTAGAGTAGGTATAATTCTCGGGATTTATCCGACGTTCCTTAGAAGCCTTTACATCATCCCGATACGTCTAATCGCTTAGCATTTCTTCCAAGTTGCATAATTATTATTTTCCGGGGGCTAGAATGAAAAAGTTTTATAATATAACACTAAACAAAAAAAAAATCCTAAACCCTAGAGCAGCAACAGCGATCGGCCGCAAGTAGCCACCCCCTCCCTTCCTTTCTTTGACTTTTTGATCGATTCCAAGCTCCTAGAAGTAGTTCAAGGAATGTACTACAAACCCCAACACTCTTTTTGTTCACCCCTAATCGTTTTGATGCTCAATTTTGTCGATACTTTTCGTTGGACAGATTTTCACCCAAGGTGTAATTGACCCACTTCCGGTGGATAAAAATTAGAGTTTCCAGTGTAGAAATATCCCCAGGTATGGAATTTACATCATATTAAAATTTCGTGGTCATTGGAGGTGTTTAGGTCGGTCAATCAATTTTAGTTCGAAAACTAAGGTTTATCGGGTGTAGAATTGCAAATTGTTGAGCTTGATGCGTTAATTGATCGGGTGACCAACCGAATCAGTTTGTACAGCCCTAGGGGGATTTAAGGGCTGTGGAAAAATTATTTTTTTGATGCTCGGGGCTGTTGTGGTTAGTGCTTCGTCAATCGAGTCGGTGGTGCGCGAATTTTCGTTTAAACGTTAAAGTAAGAGTTGTAAAAAGGAACCGTCAACCCTATCAACTCGGGTGACATAATCTTGATGAATAAAAAGATTTAAAATGGAATTTGGTCCATTCGGGGCTGATTCTTTTAACAAATGGTTTTAAGGTTTATTACACGCGCATTCGACCCGATTTGATTATCCTTGGGCCTTGGGTCAAGCTGTTGGGCCTTGGGCCAAGTTGTTGGACCTTGGGCCAAGTGTTGGGCCTTGGGCCAAGTTTTGGGCCTTGGGCCAAGTTGTTGGGCCTTGGGCCAAGTGTTGGGCCTTGGGCCAAGTGTTGGGCCTTGGGGCCAAAGCGTTGGGCTTGAACGGCCCATTAGGCAAGAGTGTTCTTACGGTCTAGGTTAGTAACGTGTTGTGTATAATTTACAGGCCTATGCTTGTGATCGTGCACTTAGGAATTTCCTAGCTCGTTGCAGGTGTTCGATTGATTTCAGGTGAGTTCATGATGCCCTTTTTACTCTTTTTACTTTTGGGCTAGCATGCACACCTAAGTGTTTTCTTACATGAAGAAATGTTTTAAACGAATTTATATAGGCTTGCTAACATATGGTAGGCCTTAGGATGTTAACTATATATATATATGTATATACATTATTGTCTGGCCTATATCTGGCGATGTTGTAGTCGTTTCGACTACTGATGTTGTGTATGCCTACTTTGTGTTTGCATGCACTGATGTTACGTGTTTAGGTTGTACGTTTGCTCGACCCTAATGTTATATATATACTGTGATATATATAGAGATGTAATTGAAAGGATGTTTACATTACATTTTGTATATGTATGTATGAGGATGTTTAGTTTCGGTAATGATGATTTTATGGATGTACCCTTTTACGTTTTAAAACTTTTGGTATGACTATCATAACTATTATTTAATGATATTATTTACCTAAAACTTGAACTCACTCAGCTTAAGCTGACTTTGTGTGCATGTTAGTGTGAATTTCAGGTTAGGAAGAGGATGCCTTATCGCTTGGACGTGCACGAAGCTACTTGGAAGGTGAAGGGCATACGGGAATTGGAGTTTTACTATTAAACATTTATTTTTAAAAGTTTTTATTTAAAGATAACTATGTTGATTTTGGGCAAAATTCTTGGGTTTTGGGAACTTATTTTATTATTTATGTTTTCCGCGGAATTATACTCTGAGATGTTGGTTTCAATGAAAAGAATAGTTTTTAAGTTTAATTATTTTGAAAGTGTTTTAAATGATTACCAACTGTGGGGTTCCCGGGGTTCGGGGCCTTACAAGATGGTATCAGAGCCTTGGTTCGAGGGATCCGAGCATCCCCAAATGCTTGGACTCGAACTGTAAGAAAAGAGACCGGTATGCCCACCACAAGTAGCTGCACGCTAAGAGGTAACTTTAGATTATTAGTCATTCCATTAAGTTTAAAAGTTTCCAGTATATGATTAACTGTTTAAGTGTTAGATAGAAGGCTAATGTGGATAGGGGCAAGGGGTGATTAGGACGGGCGGGTAAAGTAAACGACTAATTACACTTGATCAACGTCATTAGCAGTTTACCCTTACTTTACATGTTCTAAATGCCACTTGTACCTAACCATATTTAAAATTCTGTCTTTGTAGGGATAAGTCATAGTTAATACTCAAGCAGCTAAGAGAGGTGGTTCTAGTGTTCGTGGTTGTGGTCGTGGTCGTAAGCCACGTGCTGAAGCCGAGAGTGAGATTCCTTTTTCCCAGCAGGACACCCCGATTAATGAGGAGGGGGATAACCCCGCCTTAGATCCTGCTATACGCGCGGCTATAGCGGATGAGGTTTACCAGGTGCTCCATAGCGCCATTCCTGAGATCGTTGCTGTGGCCGTTAGGGCCATGGAGGAGTCACTGGTTGGAAAGGGTTCGGATAGGGGAAGGAAGAGTAAGGAGGTACAGGTCGAAGAGGAAGAGGAAGTGTATGTGCCGAGTGGGGATGAAGATGAGGCACGGACAGTTAGTGTATCGACCCGGGGTTGCTCGTATGGTGTCTTTAAGAAGTGCGACCCCCTTCTTTCGATGGTACTAAAGATGCATTGGCAGCACATCAGTGGGTGAGGGAGATGGAGGCTGTTCTGAGGGTTAGTAAGTGCAAGGGGGATGATATGGTGACTTATGCTACTGCCTCGTTTCGTTCCGAGGCACTATGTTGGTGGGATAACTTGGCGCAAGCTATGGGTTATCGTGCGATTAGGAGGATGACGTGGGATGAGTTGAAGAAATTGGTTCTCAATCAGTTTTGTCCTCCGCATGAATTAGATAAGATAGAACAGGAATTCTTGACCATGGAGGCTGGTACTATGTCGCATCGGGAGTATACCACCAAGTTTAACAAGATGGCTCGTTTATGTCCCGACTTGGTTACTCCCGAAGCCAAGAGGATTAAGAAGTACGTGAAGGGACTTCCGGTGGATATCCGTAGGGGTGTGTTGACCTACCCGACTTGAACTCTTTTCATTCGGTGGTCACTCTAGCAGGTACGCTTTATGATCAGAGGGAGAAATTACCGCCTACCGAGAATACGAGGGCATGGAACTCAAATTCGTACGGTAAGCGGCCAGGAGGGAACAATTTTAGCTCATCTGAGTAAAGGGTAAAGACTGAGACTTCTGAGTTTAAAAGGGATACAGCGTCTGGTAATTGCAAGAAGTGCGGGAAGCTCCACAAGGGGGAATGTAGGATTGGGTCTGGCACTTGTTTTCGTTGTGATAAGGTAGGACACCCCCATTTCGAGTGTCCGACATTGACCTGTTTCCGCTGTAAGGGTTCGGGTCACTTGGCATCAAACTGTCCTTCCAGTAAGGCGGGGGGGGGGGGGGGGGGTCCGGGCAGGGGACTTCCTCAAGGGGGAAGACGGATGAGAAGCCAAAGGCCAGGGCGAGGGCCTTCAACATCTCCAAGAAGGAAGCGAAAGAGGATGCGGATGTGGTCTCAGGTACTTTTTCCTTATTTAGCTTTCATTCCACCATTATAATTTCTTGTTCCTTTGAAATCGTATGTGTTAACCGTGTAGCTAAGCAGTAGTGTAATATCGTCCCAGGTACTTTCCTACTTGATGAGTTACAGGCTTCAATTTTATTTGATTCGGGCACTAGTAGGAGTTTTGTGTCTACCGCTTTCTGTTCCTTGTTGAATAAATCACCCGAGCGCATGGTCGATGGGTTTGAGGTTGAGGTCGCCGTAGGAAAATCCGTGTCCGTGTCTGTCACACCCCGACTAGCACAATGCGGAAGCGTAAAACGGGAGTGTAACAGACACATCTGGTATCAACACATTGATTATAAAGAAACATTACAAACTAATTTATATTATATTACATTTCTTTGTCCTATCATTGTTTTACAGTCTAGGTGATACAAACAAAACTAGTTCGTTAACTATACGTTTTTACTACTAACACCCTTGCCTCTATTCACATAGCATCAACCGCACACCTTGGGCAAATAACAGATCACCAAATCATTCTGATTTAGGTACACCTGAAAAGCAGTTTAAAACGGGTCAACTACTAGAGTTGGTGAGTTTCACGAGTTTCAAGAAAACAGTAATGAGTATTCACAAGTCAACACTTGTAATCATGAAATAAGTATGTATGTAAATGATGTAATTATGCTAAGCTACAGTGAAGCCTTGACAGTGAAGCCTGGGACATGATTGTCCAGGTTTTTCATAGAAAAGTTTGTTTTTACAAAATTAGTCCAAAAATATGATTTTTGATCACTCTTGTTTTTTTGATATTCTCGCAGGTTCGTTAGTCACGAACTTGCCGGTTTTTATAAAAACTGAATTTTTTTAATATTCAAATTAGCATAATTAATTAACCGTTAATCATTAAATTATGAAAATTTAGCCACTTATCAATTAAAATATGTAGATTTTTATAAAAATATTTTTGGAATTTATTTACTGATTTCTCAATTTATAAAAATTTATTTTATCAGCTATAATTCGCCTGAAAATCGTCCGTTTACCCCAAACAATTTCCAAAAATTCCACAAAAATTCCTGAATGCTTAAATCATGTCCCAAATCAACTTGTATCAATTCCAAAATGTAAAAAGTTCGTGCGATATTCTTTTCGGCCAAAATTCGGCTATAAAAATTCAAACGAACGCATATATACAAAACACCTTTAAACTTCTCCAAATGATCCCAAAATTTATATGTGATCAAAATACATCAAATCTGAGTTCCCAGAAAAATTTCAAAATTTTTGAAGTATTTTAGCTATTTTTCCCAAATAAACGTCCCAATTCGGTAATAAATTCGCCAAATATTCTCGGATTGTCAAAAAATTACCAAATTTGAACAGGGACTCAATGACATGGTCCCTGATGTCCCTGAAAAATTTCAAGGTCTAAAAATATGCACATCATAACCTTAACCTAAACAGCCCTTAAGCGAGTGTTTTCGGCATTACCTTAGCGGGTTTAGCTCGTTTCCGACTTTTTAATCAAGTTTTCAGGTTCTTGTGCTTCTAAGCAAGCAAGGTACAAGTCCTATATCACAAACCAAGAAATTTTTTATCAACATAACAGCCCTTAACCTAGGGTTTCGGCTAGTGCACAAAAACGAACTTTTGAACCGTAAAAACGCCGTTCCAACCCTTTAATCCGTGTTTATGGCCAAAAAAAACTATCAAAACAGGTTCCTTACCATGTGTATGATCAAAACATGTTTATGGACCATTTTTGGGATTTTTACATGGTTAGGAATGATTTTTAGTAACTAAGACATGTTTTTATGGTATTAATCAAGGTTATACAAGTACAAAAGCTACTTATTTAAACTCCTTACCTTAGGGTTTGAAGGATTTCTGGAAATTCTGCTTGCAGCTGCTTGGACCTCAACTTTTATAAACAAAAATGAATAACCAAGCTTGTGGAATAAGTTTTATAAAAAAAATGGGGGGTGGGTTGGGCTGGCCGATCGGAAGAAAGATTGGGCCCATGATGGGCTGTTTTGGCCCAATGATCTGGTTTCTCAAGCCCAAATACGAAAAGCCCGGTCCAAATGTAGTTCGGGTTCGGTTTTTGGCGCGAAAAACTTATCGGGTGAGTTAAACAGCGTGAAAACAAGTGTTTTTCGGCCAGTTTTGTGTAAAATTGTAAAAACATACTATATGTTTGTAAAAATCAAAAATATTTTCATGGATCGCTTAAATCATTTCAAGTAAGTGTTTGGTAAGTCTTTTTCGGCTTAACGGATGATACAATGCTTGGTTTGTAACTATCTTTCGCGTTTAAATCTATAGCGGGTAGTTAAACGAGTATATTTTCGTTTAACTTGTTTGCTATCAAAATAAGACCATATTTCTAATATTTTAGCTTGTATTGATCGTCTATCACTTATAGATGGCCCCCCGAGATATCTGGGTCATAACTCGACCCGTTCGGTTAATCGTTCATTTGTTACGCAAAAGGCGTTTATTTGCTTAATCGGTAAATACGTACTGAGGTGTACCTTGTTTTGGCTCAAATGTCACAGTGTCTAGGGCTATTCAGGGTTGTTCCATCGAGTTGTCTCGTTATAGATTTCCGGTGCGATTGTATTTGATGTCGCTTGGTTGTTTCGATGTGGTGCTCGGGATAGATTGGCTCGCGAATGTTGATGCTCAGATCATTTGTGGTCAGAAACTCGTTCGTCTAAGGGCCCCGGATGGGACTCGAATTACGGTCTTCGGTGATCGGAATGTTGCGACGCCACATATTATATCCATGCTTAAGGCGGGAAAGTTGATGCAGCGGGGGTGCGGGGCGTATCTGGCGTATGCTATGAATGTGAATACCGAGGTGGCTACCGTCGGTGATGTTCCTATTGTTCGGGATTTCCCGGATGTATTTCCAGATGATTTGTCAGATGTGCCGCCGGATCGCGAGGTCGAGTTCCAGATAGACCTTGTACCGGGCGCCAAACCCGTTGCCCGAGCTCCCTACGCCTAGCGCCGAATGAAATGAAGGAACTTATGGCTCAGTTGGAAGACTTGCTCGATAAGGGCTTTATTCGACCGAGCATTTCGCCTTGGGGTGCCCCGGTCTTGTTCGTTAAGAAGAAGGACGGTAGCATGCGAATGTGCATTGACTACCGTGAGTTGAATAAGCTCACTGTTAAAAATCGGTACCCGCTCCCGAGGATCGACGACTTATTTGATCAACTCCAAGGGGCCAATTGGTTCTCGAAGATCGACCTTAGGTCGGGGTATCATCAGCTCAAGATTCGGGAGGAGGATATTCCTAAGACTGCCTTCTGCACTCGTTATGGACATTACGAATTTCTGGCGATGTCTTTCGGTTTGACCAACGCACCGGCTGCGTTCATGGATCTTATGAACCGGGTGTGTAGACCGATGCTCGATCGTTTGGTTATTGTGTTCATCGACGACATTTTTGTGTACTCTAAAAGTGAATCCGATCACGCCGGTCATCTCAGGGAAGTGTTGGAGGCTCTGCGAAAGAACAAGTTGTATGCAAAATTTTCTAAGTGTTCCTTCTGGTTGCGTGAGGTTCAATTCTTGGGTCATGTTATTAACTCGAGTGGTATTTTGGTTGATCCTGCAAAGGTGGAAGCCGTGAATGATTGGGAGTCTCCTAAGTCTCCATCTGAAATCCGTAGCTTTATGGGCTTGGCGGGGTATTACTGCCGCTTTATTCCCGACTTTTCGAAAATTGCTTCTTCGCTAACCAAGTTGACTAAGAAGAGTGTTAAGTTCGTTTGGGGTACTGAGCAGGAGGAGGCTTTTCTCGAGTTGAAGAATAGGTTGACGCATGCCCCGATTTTAGCTCTACCCGATGGCGCCGACGATCTAGTGGTTTATTCTGAAGCCTCTTATCAGGGGCTTGGTTGTGTTTTGATGCAGCGAGGCCGAGTCATCGCTTATGCCTCACGGCAATTGAAGCTTCATGGGGCGAATTATCCTACCCACGATTTGGAGCTACCGGCGGTGGTGTTTGCGCTTAAGTTGTGGAGACATTATTTGTACAGTGTTCCTTGAGTTATTTATACCGATCATAAGAGCTTAAATTATTTCTTCGAGCAAAAGGAACTAAATATGTGACAGCGTCGATGGTTGGAGTTGATTAAGGACTACGATCTGGAGATCATGTACCATCCGGGTAAGGCTAACGTGGTGGCCGACGCGTTAAGCCGGAAGGAGAGACCAAAACTTATTCGTGTGAAATTCTACCAGCTTATTCTCAAACCCGACATTTTGAAACAAATAGCCAACGTCCAGAATGAAGCTTTGCAGGTGGAATGGATTATGTCAGAACGTGTTTGGGGTCAGGAGAAATTGTTGGAAGACGTCGGTGACAGGGTGAAATATAAGGATGGTCGCTTATGGGTACCAGGGTATGGGGGATTCAGAGATAAAATTTTGGATGAGGCACACAAGTTGCGCTATTCTATTCACCCGGCGCGGCCAAAATGTACCAAGACTTAAAAAAGAATTATTGGTGGCCTGCGATGAATTTTGAGGTGGCTCAGTACGTGAGTAAGTGCTTGACGTGTCTACAAGTTAAGGCCGAGCATCACAGGCCATTTGGGAAACTTCAGCCGTTGGAAATACCTGAGTGGAAATGGGAGCATCTTACTATGGATTTCGTGACTAAGTTGCCTCGTACTCCTAGGGGTAATTATGACACCATTTGGGTAATCGTGGATAGATTGACCAAGAGCGCTCATTTCTTGCCGAGTCGAGGGACTTTTAATTCTGAGCAGCTGGCCGATGTGTTTATTCATGAGATCGTCTCTAGGCCCGGGGTGCTAGTATCTATTGTTTCAGATAGGGATACACGTTTCACCTCCAGGTTTTGGAAAAGGTTTCACGAGGAGATGGGCACCAAACTCCTCATCAGTACTGCTTATCACCCGCAGACGGATGGTCAGTCCAAGAGGACCGTTCAGACTCTCGAAGATATGTTGCGGGCTTACGTTATAGACTTTGGTGGTAGTTGGGACCGTCACTTACCGTTGGTAGAGTTCTCGTATAATAACAGTTATCACGCCACGATTGGGATGCCACCGTTTGATATGTTGTATGGTAGGAGGTGTAGGACTTCAGTCTGTTGGGGTTCCATTGGTCAAAAGCAGTTGGGTAGTTTGGAGGTGGTCGAGGCTACGACTGAGAAACTCGACAAGATTAAAGCCTTTATGAAGGCCGCGCAGGATCGTCATAAGTCTTATGCAGATAAATGGCGAAGGCATATTGTGTTTGAGGCTGGGGATCGGGTTATGTTAAAAGTTTCTCCCTGGAAGGGCATTATTCGTTTTCGTAAGAGGGGGAAGCTCAGTCCGAGGTTTATTGGCCGGTTCCGTATATTAGCCCGAGTCGGTGAGGTAGCATATAGGCTGGAATTGCCCGAGGAGCTCGCGAGGATTCATCCTACTTTTCACGTGTCCCATCTGAGGAAATGCCTGGCGGATGAAGAGGCCCATGTGCCTCTTGATGATATCGAACTCGATAGTAAGCTGAACTACGTTGAGCAACCGATTGCTATCCTTGACCGTCAGGAGAGGCGGCTGAGAAATAAGGTGGTTAGGCAGGTGAAGGTGTAGTGGAGGCACCGTAGGGGGTTCGAGGCTACTTGGGAGTCAGAAGACGAGATGAGGAAGCATTATCCGTAGTAGTTCCGGTTGCATCGGGATTTGGGGACGAATCTCATTGTAAGTGGGGTAGACTTGTAACGCCCGTTAATTCTGGTTTCAAGAATTAAAGATTGTAGAGTAGGTATAATTCTCGGGATTTATCCGACGTTCCTCAGAAGCGTTTACGTCATCCCGGTATGTCTAATCGCTTAGCATTTCTTCCAAGTTGCATTATTATTATTTTCCGGGGGCTAGAATGAAAAAGTTTTATAATATAACACTAATAAAAAAAAATCCTAAACCCTAGAGCAGCAGCAGCGATCGGCCGCAAGTAGCCACCCCCTCCCTTCCTTGCTTCGACTTTTTAATCGATTCCAAGCTCCTAGAAGTAGTTCAAGGTATGTACTACAAACCCCAACACTCTTTTTATTCACCCCTAATCGTTTTGATGCTCAATTTTGCCGTAAGTTTTCGCTGGACAGATTTTCGGCCAAGGTGTAATTGACCCACTTCCCGTGGGTAACAATTAGAGTTTACAGTGTAGAAAGATCCCCAGGTATGGCATTTGCATCATATTAAAATTTCGTGGTCATTGGAGGTGTTTAGGTCGATCAATCGATTTTAATTCGAAAACTAGGGTTTATCGGGTATAGAATTGAAAATTGTTGAGCTTGATGCGTTAATTGATCGGGTGACCGACCGAATCAGTTTGTACAGACCTAGGGGGGTTTAAGGGATGTGGATAAATTATTTTTTTGATGCTCGGGGCTGTTGTGGTTAGTGCGTTGTCAATCGAGTCGGCGGTGCGCGAATTTTCGTTTAAACGTTAAAGTTAGAGTTGTAAAAAGGAACCGTCAACCCTATCAACTCGAGTGACATAATCTTGATGAATAAAAAGATTTAAAATGGAATTTGGTCCATTCGGGGCTGATTCGTTTAACAAATGGTTTTAAGGTTTATTACATGCGCATTCGACCCGATTTGATTATCTTTGGGCCTTGGGCCAAGTTGTTGGGCCTTGGGCCAAGTGTTGGGCCTTGGGGCTAAAGCGTTGGGCTTGAACGGCCGATTAGGCAAGAGTGTTCTTACGGTCAAGGTTAGTAACGTGTTGTGTATAATTTACAGGCCCTTGCTTGTGATCATGCACTTAGGAATTTCCTAGCTCGTTATAGAAGTTCGATTGATTTCAGGTGAGTTCATGATGCCCTTTTTACTCTTTTTACTTTTGGGCTAGCATGCTCACCTAAGTGTTTTCTTACATGATGAAATGTTTTAAACGAATTTAAATAACCTTGCTAACATATGGTAGGCCTTGGGATGTTAACTATATATATATATGTATATACATTATTACCTTGCCTATATCTGGCGCTGTTGTAGTCGTTTCGACTACTGATGTTGTGTATGCCTACTTTGTGTTTGCATGCACTGATGTTACGTGTTTGGGTTGTACGTTTACTAGACCCTGATGTTATATGTGGATGTTATATATATATACTATGATATATATAGAGATGTAATTGAAAGGATGTTTACATATACATTTTGTATATGTATGTATGAGGATGTTTAGTTTCGGTAATGATGATTTGATGGATGTACCCTTTTATGTTTTAAAACTTTTGGTATGACTATCATAACTATTATTTAATGATATTATTTACTTAAAACTTGAACTCACTCAGCTCAAGCTGACTTTGTGTGCATGTTAGTGTGAATTTCAGGTAAGGAAGAGGATGCCTTATCGCTTGGACATGCACGAAGCTACTTGGACGGTGAAGGGCATACGGGAATTGGAGTTTTACTATTAAACATTTATTTTTAAAAGTTTTTATTTAAAGATAACTATGATGATTTTGGGCAAAATTCTTGGGTTTTGGGAACTTATTTTATTATTTATGTTTTCTGCTGAATTAAACTCTGAGATGTTAGTTTTAATGAAAAGAATTGTTTTTAAGTTTAATTATTTTGAAAGTGTTTTGAATGATTACCAACTGTGGGGTTCCCTGGGTTCGGGGCCTTACAAAGAACCTGTTATTGAATAGATTGAACTTGAGAAAATTGAAGTAAAAATGGAGTATGGATATGAATCAGATGATTCATGTGAGATTGTGCATGAAGATCCAGTTCCACCTTCTGTTGATATCTCAAATGATTATGATGTACAAACTGATGAAGTTTGTACCCTAGACAGTAACTAATCATTTTGTGTTTTTATGTGTAGGGACAATCCACTAATGGAAATGATATATGGTATATGGACGGTGGGTGTTACAAGCACACGACATGTGACAGAGATACACTTGCCAATTGTGAACAAAAATTTGAAAGACCTGTTGCCTTTGGTAGTGATGAAAATGGAGGGAAGATTGTTGGAAGAGGTACACTGACAAATGGCAAGGTATCCTTTGAGAATGTGCTGCATGTTGTAGGCCTTCAATACAACTTGCTTAGCATTTCTCAAGTCTGTGACAAAGGATACAAGGTTGGATTTGATGGTGCACACTGTTTTATCCTAAAGCCTGAATTTGTCATCCCACCTAAAGTGATTATGATGATGTTACCAAGGAATGAAACCTCTATGAGCTAAGAATGAAAAATGCAACCTCAAGAGGGTGTTCATGCTTTGTGTCAAGAGATACTAACAATGAGACAAAGCTGTGGCACAGGAAGATATGTCAAGTGAATTTGAAAAACATGAATAGACTTGTGAAAGGAGAGCATGTCATTGGTCTTCCCATAAAAGAATTTAAACTAGATGATAAATGCTCTTCATGCAACAAAGGGAAGCAACACAAGTCCTCTCACAAGAACAAATTGATAAACACAATTGAAGAGGTACTAGAATTGCTACATATGGATCTCTTTGGTCCTATGGGTGTTCTTTTTGGGAACCAAGGATGAAACTGCTGAATTGATCAAAGGTTGTGTGTTAAGAATGGAAAATCTATTGGAGAAGAAGGTGAAAGTAATTAGAAGTGATAATGTGACAGAATTCAAAAACAGAATTATGGATTAGTTCTACACTTCTAAAAGGGATCTTTTAGCAATACAGTACTCCAAGGACTCCTGAACAAAATGGTGTTACAGAAAAAAGAAACTGAACACCTATAGAGGCTGCAAGAACCGTGATAGCAGAAGCATACTCACTAGTAAAATTTTGGGCAGAAGCTATGAACACTGCATGCTATGTGCAGAACAAGGTTTTTTGAACAAAACTCACAACAAGACTCCATATGAGATACTCTTCAAAAGAAAGCCTTATGAGAAGTTCTTGAAGCCGGATGTAAATGCTAACTCTTGAAAACAAAAGACTATTTGAACAAGTTCCAATCCAAGTTATTGGAATGCTTCTTGTGGGCTATTCATCACATTCAAAAGCTTATAGAGTTCATGTCAAAGAGTATTTGTGTGTTATTGAGACATCAAACATAGTCCTCAAAGAAAATCATTTGAATAATGCTAATAGACCAAGTTGGTTGTTTGATTTGGATAAATTGATCAAGTCATTTAAGATCTACAGTGAAGACATGGATGAAAGTCTGTTCAGAACAAGTTTGGAATAAAAAGGAAAACAGAAAAAAGATTGATCTAGACGTATTATGGTCAAAGGTTGCTACTGACGAAAGAGAATTTGAGTTTGTAAAGAATGAGAGAAGATCTGATGAAACTGAAGTTGAAGCTTAAAATGATGGCCCAAGTGTAGCGGAGAGTGAACCAGTGCAAAGTCAATCTAAAGACACAAATATGAATGACGACAGGTTCCAATCACTATTTGAGTCATTGCAAACTGGAAGTAATGAAGCATCTACATCTAAGCATGCAAACAACCAAGAACCTGCTGAGAATGAAGAAGAGCCATAGGTTGATGTTCCTGATGTAAACATTTCAAATATAGATGCTGAAATTGTTGCAGATCAGATTGTTCAAGCTTCCTTAGTGCAAACAAATTATCTTGCTGAAAACATAATTGGGGACTTACATGAAAGAGTGACTAGAAGTTCTTCTGAAAGGGCCAACATTTGTCTTTATGCTTGCTTTCTCTCTCAAATTGAACCAAAGAACATCAATCAAGCACTAAAGGACAACAGTTGGGTAGACGCAATGTATAACACCCCGGCTAAAGTGGAAACGCCTGAGTGTGACATACAGATTGCTCAAACACACGTGACACTATTAGGTGACTATAATAACATTATTTCATTTAAATCTTCATGTAACATAAGTTTATCAAATAATACAAGTTGTAACAAATAAATAAACAAATGATAAGTTGTTCTTTGAATATCCTATATGCATGCTATGTGTCTTCTAACTTTCATCATCGTATCTTTACACCTGCAACACATGTATAAAATAAAGTCAGCTATTAACATAGCTGGTGAGATTCCCATAGTTTGATATAATACGTAAAAATCAAACAATTCCATGAAACTTGTGAAATGGGCACATAAGGTTTCCTTAGACTCAATGCAATGGACATGAGTGTAAAGAACAAACGAAGGTCCTTTCAAGTTGGGGCTACCAACGTACTCTGATATGGGGTTCCTTTTCCACTCGATATAAATGGATCGGACTGCAAAAGGAGGGCGTATGATCATACTTATTGAGGCAACCACTGTGCAAGTAATTCTAAGCAAGTAATCAAGTAAACACACAAGTCCATGTAATGAATTGTAGTTTGTAAGCAATATCGTAAGTACTTGAAGTTTTGTAGGATAAAAAGTCCTAAAAGTAAGAAAAAACGTAAAAAAAAGGGGGGTGTGAGAAACTCACCTTGAAATCGAAGTTAAACTTGTAATATAAGCCAAAAACATGATAATGAAACCAAAGCAACCAAACATCTCGAACTATAATTGAAATAAATACGAAAATTTAAAGACTAACTAATGGGATAATAAAAGCTAAACCAATTTTGATTTTAGGAATTTTTTGCCTTTATTTTAAGGCATTTTATGGCATTTTATAATATAAAATTATATTTAAGTTTTCATGAAATTTTATCGATTTATGTTAATATTATACCTAGCGCTAATATGATAGGCATGGATTTATTTTAATATCACTCTAAGCTTAAAGGAAGTTTAACGGTTTTTAAAATATTATAACTTTAATACTAATGAGAGAGTTACGGTTTTACGTTGAACGGATTTTAAATGGAAAACTTAACTTGTACGATTATAACCAAGTTTTTGAAATAAAGTTAAGGAGTTAAGAGATTAGCGAATCAAAGTTTACAAATTATAGGTTAACGAAAAATGGTCTAACGATTGAAATTTAATGAATTAAAAGTTTAATAAATGTAAAGGAATTTATAAACTTCAAATTTAACGAATTTAAAGTTAATAAAGTAACGGAAAAAGAATTTCACAAAATATGAAAGTTGGGTTTTAGTTGAAAACGATAAAATAAATTTTATATTCAGTTTATAATAATTTTATTATATTTAATATGATTTTTAACTAATTTATTTAATTATTATATTAATAAAGCGGTTTTTTTTTAAATGTAAGAAATGCTAGTCTGACCCGGGTTTCGAACCCGGGTCTATTTGTTGACAGGCATCTGAACTAACCAATTGGTCCAACACTTTTGTTTGATTAAGTTTAGAACAAGAAATATATAAGCAAAGACTCTTGTTCATCTTCAACCTTAAGAAACCCTAGATTCTAATCTTATGATTCGTTCATTGATTGATAAAATTAACTTAGGGATTTCGATTAGTGGGTTAAAATGAATCAAAACTATATTTTAATTACCTCGAATGGTGTCTGTAAGGGGTTGAACGAGAGATGGCCGGAATAAGAACTTGACGGATCAAACCTTGATTATAGAGAGCTTAATAGGTTAAAGTGATGATTTGAGCGAGTTTAGAACGATGTTTAGGATCTATTTATACTATTAATTGGAGCGTAATAGCTGAAATGCTTGTTAATGTAATTTTATAAAAATCCGGCGGTTTATACGGAATTAAATTGACGGTTAGGTCTTTATAACACAATTAGTTAGTTGATTATTTTTTAATACCAGCGACTAAAACCATTGGGATAATTAATTGGGTCAAACACGTGTATTATGGCTTGAAAAGGGGTCGCTGGCGGCTTCGCCGGAATAATTCGATGGAAAAACGGGAAGGGTGGTGGGCTGGGAGTTGATTTTATATTTTAATATATTTTAAATACAATTTACTCTTTTGGCCCCTCAAGATTATGAATTCTTTTAAAACCTATGTTAAACTATAAATAAAAAAACTGGCCCTTGAACTTTCTAGTTTTATTCAAATCAAATTTAACTAATATAATTTCACTTTAAACCTCAAACTTTGAAGATATTATAATTGATGTTATATAATTATATGATTTGGGGTATTTACGCATTTAACCTTTAAAGCTTTGATTAACGATAAAACTCGGGGTTTTATAAAAAAAATTAAAGTAAAAAATAAACGAACGAACATTGAACACCAAATGTCAGGAATATTACACAATAATAAATGATAGTATATCGATATGAAACTTGAGAATATTTATTTATATTTATTCTTTATAAACAAAAACCAAAAATTCGAAATGGGTCAGGTTTTCGGGTTTGAAAAATAATGAATGTTACAGGATCCACAACTTTTGAGAATTTCGTCCCGAAATTAAAATAAAAATAAAATTTTACAAGAAAGCAATTAAATAAGGAGTTTTTTAAAAGTTTTAACGATTTTTATATACATATTTAAATAAAACAATAACGTCAATCTTTAAATGACCTGAAAGACTCCACAAACGGGAATATGGTAAGGACACTTACATATAGGATGTACCAGATGCATATCCACCATACCATTATCATATTTCATTTGTCCCATCTTTCAATATCATTCCAGGTTTCGAGTTATTGCACACAACGTACTTATTATGTCTTCCATGCGAGGACTTGGATAATTATGTGTCGACCCATAATTACCTTTATCGTTGGATGGTCCACATAATCCGTCCCATTGTGTGGGTTTAAAAATATAATAAGTCCTTATGTGAAAACTTTAGAATTCAAGAATGATGAACTAAAAAGGTCAAAAATTTAATAAAATATAGAAACCAGTCCTTAAGGTCAAGAATAAGCGAGAATATGAAATCATTGAATTTTTAAAGATACAAACAAAATGCGCGAAACTCTTTAGAGGTATGAAATAATTAGAATAACGGATGACATCAATTGAAATCATGAACATGAAATAATAAAGTTGACAATAACATGTTAAGTAAACGTAGCATTGAGCTACAAAATGTAAACACGTAAGTCGATAAGCATTGGGTCTGAGAATAATAACGAAACTTTATAAAAGAATCAAGTAAGTTCCTTGGAGTCAATAATGACTCGATAAACTATGAAAATATCAATGTAAATAAGGGCAACATTGAGATAAATAAATAATTGTAACTTCGAGATCAAACTACAACTTTGGTCTCAAATAGATAAAACATCATTTGAAACTTCAAAACCACAGTAAAACCTTTGTCAAATTGATAAAATATAGGAACCAAGAATGCAAAATGATTCGAATAAAACATTGAGCGGAACTAGGTCTACTCACGCAATCAAAATAACTTGTGTAACAATAACAACTCAACATGTATAATAACATGCTCATAGTCCCAACCTCCACTAAATGATTATGCTTAAGGGAAATCGGTTATAGACCACGAGATTGAAATAACAAGTAAACCGATTCAAAATGCAACTATGCATGACAATATTTCACCAGTTATCGAATAATTAAACTCAATATTAGATTTGTAAACAATCTTCGAAAAAATTGTTACATAAAAATTATCTCGATAGTGTCCAAACGGAATAATATCTATATGAAACAGAAAGGAGGGAAACAAAAGGTAGCTTGCAATGCTTGGCTTCTCGAAGATGGGTTGCGATATGAAAACTATTATGGGGGCGATGGTATGACTTATTAACTAGAAACTCGTTGGCGTTGAAAGGAAGGGGAAAAGAAATGATTGTTGAGATTCGTTTAAGTTTGTGAAAATCCATTGTAAAAACGTGATTTTTTTTAATATAACTCAAGGAAAAATAATAATTTGCAAAGAAACATTTAGTAAGTACTAAAGTTCGCGAAACTTTATAAACATTTTAGTATAAAAGATTTTCTGTCGGGTTGGGTCTTATGAAAACATTATGGAGGATCGTCAAATGTTATAACTGTTATAGTGATAATATTATATTAACGGGACTCACGGACTTAACAAGTATGAAGAAGTTGGTTATTGAGTAAATGGTGATACGAGAAATTTATAACAAATTTTATTTAACTTAAAAACAATCTTATTTTAAAGATCTTTTTGGAATAATAATAATACTAACAACAATAACGATAATAATAGTAATATTAATTTTAAAAATGATAATAATAATAATTATAGTAATAGTAATAATACCGACTGTATGAATAGTAATAAAAATAATATTGGGGATAACCCATTTGGTTAAAAATGAGATTTTCTTTTGAAAAATATCTTGATTATACTTTGTGTAAAAATATTTTTGTGAATATATATGGATATATATATTTGCTTATTGACTATTTAAAAATAATCTATATTTGAAATTTTTGCGTAAAAGGTGTTTATAAGAGGAATAATACGTGAAAACATATGCATGGCAAATTAATTAATTAATTAATTTTTAAAAGGTTCAAGTATGGTGGATGACTTTGAAGGGATAAAGCATTGATGCCGAAAAGACTAAACTTTTAAGACGACAAGGAGCATAGTAAGTTATCGCATAGCGGAAACGATTTAGGTTTTTCAGCGTCTTGCGGGTGTGTCGAGGTACTCTGATGATAGTAAGCTTTAAACATGAGCGTATGGTTGGGATAAATGGTTAGATAACAGGTCGTTGGAATCGAATGGGTGGTGTTGAGTATGTATAGATTCTCGGCAAGGGTGATGAGGTGGCTGAGAGCATCACAATTTGAAGCATTTCAACATTGCGGTAGTAGAGTGGTGGAATTGCAAGTGTTACACAAAGGGTGGGTTCCCGAGTAAGTATTTTCGTTGGGTTAGGTTTGAGTATCCAAGAGTTGTGTTGGGTTTGGATTGACTTAGGCATATCTTTGGGGTTTGAATGTATTGTTGTGGTCAGTAATGAATCTTGGTTTGTTATGGTTGGGATTGCGATGGTCAATTGCTTGATGATTTGGGTTGTCCTTTTGTGGGTTGAGTTTCTAGGGAAGCGTCGAGGAGAACGAAAAGACATGAAGTGTGAACTATTCGCGTGACATTGGATGTAAATATGAAATTCATATCAAAATCAAAAGAAACGTTACATGAGAGATTCCTAAAAATCGGAATCCATCTATAAGTATGAAAATAAATAAATAAGTACAATCGAATGAAACAAAATTTGAAATCGAAATCGAAGTGCTCATGAGTGAGTATAAGTTTTCACATTTCAATAATACTAATCTCGTAAATTTTTGAATAAACATATGGGAAAATATATCAAGTTTGAAATGAAAACATGAAATTAATACAAACCTAATATGGGTAATGAAATTGAATTGAAAATTGAGTGTTTAGGTTCCACCATGACTTTTCGTATTTTCAATTAAAACCATAGTAATAAGCAAATTATATAGAGAAAACGAACTGAAAATCGACAATTCAAGTATCACCATGACTTTTCGAATTTCAAATTTTAAACCCAAAACAGTAAATGAATATATATATATATATATATATATATATATAAAGAAAACAACCTGAAATTTAACAATTCTTGTAATAGCACGACATTTAGAAATTCCAGTGAATATATAACCACAGAAAACGAATTAAAAAAAACTCAACTACTCACATAACCCAATGACTTTTCAAAACCGTAATATGAACAATTAAGTCTTTGGAATCACACGTTGTACGAATCATCATGACTTGTATGTTCCAACCAAATAATAAAGAAAAATGCGAAATCAAATCGATCCAAAAGCTGGGTATTCGTGTATCACCACGACTTATCAGACTTTTAGCTAAAACAAATTGTAAAACATTGAGGGTCGGAGTCACACGTCGCATGAACCACCATGACCTGTGTGACATCCTAAGGAGTGCAATTATCCTTATCACAAAGGGGGCATGGTCTTTAAGAAGATGAACTAGCGAAACAATGAAGTTGAAAATTGCTTGAAATTGCTTTTGAGAAAACTTGTTTTAGGCCTAAGCCTTAGACATGTGTGTGACATTTGTGACAAAAATCGAGTATGCCTTAGCAATTGTTTATCGAATAAGCGATTAACCGCTTATTGCGTATCGAACAAACGAATAATCGAATGGGTCTGGTTATGACCCAGATATCCCGGGGGGGCATCTATAAGTGATATACGTCTATTATAAGCCAAAATATTGATATTAAGACCTTAGTATGATAGCAAACTAGTTAAACGAAAACATGCTCGCTTAACTACCAGCTATGGATTTAAACGCGAAAGATAGTTCCGAAAGAAGCATTGTATCATCCGTTAAGCCAAAAAAGATCTATCAAACACTTGTTGGGGATGTTTTAAGCTGTCCGTGAAAATATTTTCAATTTTTACAAACAAATGGTATGTTTTTCTAAATTTACACAAAAATGCCCGAAAAAGACTCGTTTTCGCACTGTTTGTCGTACACAATAGATTTTTCTTGCCAAAAACCGAACCCAAAATAGACTTGTACTCGGGATTTCATGATCGGACTAGGAAAACGAGACTAAGGGGCCAAAATTGGGCCCAAAAGGGGGCCCAAGAAGTCCAGCCCGCCAAAGTGGACTGGAAACCCCTTTTTATATATTTTTTTTCTCTAGCTTAATTCACAAGCTTTTCCACAAAACAAATCTGGCCATTTGCAGCTGCTAGGGTGCTTCTTCATATGTTCTAACCAAAACCCTAGGTAAACTTGTCATTTTGATCAATTTTTAACTTGTTCAAACATGTTGGATTACATATAAACATAGTTTGATTACCCAAAATAACTTCTAACCATGCAAAAACCCTAAAAATTGTTTAAAAATATGGTTTGATCGAACACATGGTTAGGAACCTGGTTTGATAGTGTTTTTGGCCGTAAACACGGATTTGAGGGTTTAAACGAAGTTTTTACGGTTTAAAAGTTCTGTTTAGAACCCTAACCGAAACCCTAACTTTCAGGGCTGGTCTCTTGATGATTCATGCTTGGTTTGTGATATAATACCTATACCTAGATACATAGAAGCACAAAAACCCGGAAACTTGATTAAGAAAGCGAAAACGAACCAAAACCGCAAAAGTTATACCGATTTACTTGATTATGCGTTGTTTAGGTTAAGGTTGTGATGTGCCTATTGTTAGGTCATGAAATTTTCAGGGACATCAGAGACCATATCATTGAGTCCCTGTCCAAATTTGGTAATTTTTCGCCCATCTGAGAATATTTGGCGAATTTATTACCGATTTTGGGCATTTATTTGGGGAAAATACTTAAAATAGTGGAAAAATTATGAAATTATTTGGGAAACTTAGATTTGATATATTATGATCACATATCAAGTTTGGGGTCACTTGGAAAAACCTAGGTATGTTTTGTGCAATTGCGTTTATTCGGATTTTCATAGTCGTTTTTGGCTCGAAAATGGTTTTTGGCAAGATTGTTAGCTTCTGGAATTGCTACAGGTTATTTTGGGAAGTGGTTTGATCACATAGGAATTTTGACGGATTTTTTGGAAAATATTTGGTATAAACGGATGATTTTCGGGCTAAATATAGCATATAAAATGATTTTTTATAAATTTATAAATCAGTAAATAATTACAGAAATATATTTATAAAAATATACATATTTTATTTGATAAGTGTCTAAATTTTCATGATCTAATGATTAACGGATAATTAATAATGCTAATTTGAAGATTAAACAAATTCAATTCTGACGAAAACCGGCAAGTTCATGATTAACGAACCTGCTGGGATATCAGAACATCAAAAACGATCAAGAAGCATATTTTCAGATTAATAATGTAAAAACAAACTTTTTGTGAGAAATCCAGAAAATTTGGGTAGATTGTGCGCGTTTTTCTCCATCTCAAACTGAATAAACGGAAACGAGCCCCATAGCAAATCTAGACCCCCAAATTGTGATCTTAATTTATAACTTAATCATTTTATCAACCAACACATTTACCCAAGCTTACATCCCCATAACTGTTTTCCAAACGCGTAAACGAGCAACTTGGCCAAGCTGGTGAAACGGGAAAACTGAGCCAAGTTCGATTTTAAACATTAGACATTGAACAACATCACAATCTAAACCTACCGACACTTTCTGGGTGTAACAGCTATACCCAGATTAGCAATACAGCCCAATCTAGTATGAGGAATATAATAATATTAAAATTTTAATATTATTATAATATTAATTTTAGGGACTAAGTGATAGCAAGGGAAATGAACCCCGAGCTAACCTCGCACTGAGTACCTACAAAACCGTGAGTTTCATGACCCTTCTTTTCAGACTGTTTACGAACTTTTTAGGGTGAAAAGCATATTTATATACGTTATCTATCTGGAAACAGTTCAAGATATAAATTGTCTGAACGTTGACAGACAAAAAGTCCCTATAAACATAATGATTGATTGCGTGAGAATGAATGGTGAATAGTATTCTTGGATGACAAATAAAGTGAATATGGTACGAATACCAAAACATAAAAAAATTACACGTGACAACACGTTTATACAAATATGTTGCGTACTGTTAAAAATAACGTGGTCTGTAACGGCCATGGGTGAATAACATGGTCTGTAATTGCCATGGATGAATAACGTGGTCTGTGATGACCATGGGGCTATTGTGGGCGGAAGGGGGGCCACAATAGTACCAAACTAAAGTTGAGATGGCCTATGAGCCAAGTTGTGTTGCAACTTAATAAAATAAAGTTGAGTATGGCCTATGAGCCAAGTTCTGCTGCAACTTAATAAAGTAAAGTTGAGTATAGTCTATGAGCCAAGTTCTGCTACAACTTAATAAACTAAAGTTGAGTAAGGACTATGAGCCAAGTTCTGCTGCAACTAAACCAACTAGCTTAATTATGACATGAATGTTAAGAAAAAAATGTGATTATGCGTATTGTGGGCGGATGGGGAGCCACAGTGTTTGGTGATACGTGATAAATACTATATATGTATGTGTATCTATATACATGCTATGTGAATAGGCGTAGGAAATACTATGTGTAGAAAATCCTAATTATTGTGTGTACACTGTGCAATGTTTGACTCTATGTGGAACCGTTGTGGGCGGAAGGGGAGCCACAGTGGTTGATGTTACGAGGAACTGTTGTGGGCGGAAGGGGGGCCACAATGGTTGAATTTATGTGGAACCGTTGTGGGCGGAAAGGGGGCCACAGTGGTTGATTAAACATGGAAAAATGGAAACACACGATACGAATAAACAGTCACGATTTTATTGTGATTTCGAACTCATATTATAAACTTACATGTGTGCATATGTACACACAAGCATACGACTGTACATATATATACAAACGTAAATACATATTTTTACATACACGCTTACATACAAATTATGACTGTGTGGTACGCAGAACTGATTTCGTTAAAACTTATGAAACTCACCAACTATTCGTAGTTGACCGTTTTTAAACATGTTTTTCAGGTAATCAGAAAGGCGGAATAGATTGCTTATGTGTTTCGGGTTCGGATTGTGATCGATGCTATGAGCATTCGAGTATGGATAGAAGTAGTTAACGGACTAGTTTGATTGAATCACTCAGTTTGTAAAAGATGTTAGAACGATGTAATATATTGTAAATTAGTTAGTAATGTTTCTTTATGAACAATATATTTGATACCAGTTGTACCTGTTACATTTCCGTTTTACGCTTCCACATATCGCTTAACGGAGTGTGACAATGTGTGTGTGTGCTTGTGTTCAAGAGGCGTTAATGAAATCCGCAGTATAGTAATACAGTAATAATAAGTGCGTTTAAACAATCAAGTAGAGGCTCACATAATTCTATTATGCAATCTAGACCTTTAACAAATAAGCTATAGCTACCTAGAACACTACGTCTAATGTCCTATCTTGTAGCCACGACTCTGATACCAATCTGTAACACCTCGGCTAAAGGGGAAACGCCTAATTGTGACGTACAGATTGCTCAAACACACGTGACACTATTAGGTGACCATAATAACATTATTTTATTTCAATTTTCATGTAACACAAGTTTATCAAATAATATAAGTTGTAACAAATATATATACAAATGATAAGTTGTTATTTCAATATCCACTAGGCATTCTATGTGTCTTCTAACTTTCATCCTCGTATCTTTGCACCTGTAACATATGTATAAAATAAAGTCAGCTATGAACATAGCTTGTGAGATTCCCACAGTTTGATATAGTACGTAAAAATCATTCAATTCCATGAAACTTGTGAAATGAGCACTTAAGGGTTCTTTACACTTGATGCAATGGACCTGAGGGTAAAGAACAAACGAAGGTCCTTTCCAGTTGGGGCTGCCAACGTACTCGGATACAGGGTCCCTTTTCCACTCGATACAAATGGACCTGAGTGCAAAGGGGGGCGTATGATCGTACTATTTAGGCAACCACTGAGCAAGTAATCAAGTAAACACACAAGTCCATGTAATGAATTGTAGTTTGTAAGCAATATCGTAAATACTTGAAGTTTTGTAGGATACATATGCTACAACAAAAAGTAATAAAAACGTAAAAAAATGGGGTGTGAGAAACTCACCTTGAAATCGAAGCTAAACTTGTAATATAAGACGAAAACACGATAATGAAACCGAAGCAACCAAACATCTCAAACTTTAAATGTAATAAATACGAATATTTAAAGACTAGCTAGGGATAATAAAAGCTAAACCAATTTTGATTTTAGGAATTTTTGCATTATTTTAAGGCATTTTATGGCATTTTATACTACAAAATTATATTTAAGTGTCAGGACCGGGAGTCGAGTGAAACCTTCGAAAAGGTTGACAAGAACACACCGACCCGATTACTTAAAGGCCTATTGAATATCCCTGCGGAATCAGGATATCCAACAAGTGGGAACGAAGGAGTGAAAATAGCAAACACAAAACAATAATAGATAATCAGTAAAAGAATATTCAAAGACAAAGATTCACTGTATTTAATATATCATTAATGGAACAGTGAAAGGAATGTCTAGGGTTTCGTGTGTGACGGCAGCGGAGGCAGCTGTACGAGGAAACAAATGGAATATTCTTTTGGAATGTTTCTCGTATTGTGTGCATCGTTATCCATGCGTTAAATGGAAACCTAGGACCCCTATTTATAGACCCTGACATTCATTCTAGAAGTTCCTAATCATTACATAATGAAATACAAAATAATACAAGTGTTGAGTCCTCGAGTAAGGTAACAATCTTGCTCGAGCAAACTCACTATCCTAGGTATGGTCGATGAGTGTGCTCGAGCATACTTTACTTAGAATATCTTCAGTGAAGATATTCCCTTCCAGCAGACTTCATCCTTCTTGACTGGTCCATGCTTTGCTCGAACTAGTCCATTGAGCAAGCTCATTCTTCTTGATGTCTTTAGTTATATTTATTCAGCAATCTTTAGCATGCATGGATGTAAATCTTGCTCGGGAACTGAACTGTGCTCGAAGTCCTTTCTTTGAGCACGTGACATCTTCTTATTGCGTCCATGCTTGTCCCCATGTGCTCGATTATCCTGTGCTCGTAACACTTGGTTAAAACTTGTATGATCAAGTTGTTTGCTCGATTGGCAATCCATGCTCGATAGAAGAATACTCTTGCTCGTTGAAGTGTAGCATGCTCGAAGCCATAACATTTAGAAGAATCAACCATTTAAGGTTCTGAAGACCTTGCTCGAAGTAGTAAAACCATGCTCGATCGTCTGTGCTTGCTCGAAGTCCATACTTAGCCATTTTCTGAGTAGGTTGAGAAGATTCCAATCTTCCTTATCATAAATCTGACCCAACAATCTGCCCCTAGATTGGAACAAGCTCAGATGCACCAAAACATACCTGCATAGAGTTACACATGTATCAGACATCAAAAATATATCATTTGAGAACATGTCATTTCATTACATAAGTAGGAATTCTGCCACTTGGGCATTACAAATTAAAGTTTTTACATCAAATACAAATACAAAGATAAATATAAATAAAATTGATTTTCTTTGAGCTCCATCTGCTATCTTCTTCTCCTGCTCCCTGTATCAGCATTTTCTTTCATTTTCTTTACGTAGGCTGCCTTCTGTTTAATCATGTCTAGCTCTACGGAATCAGAGGAGGTAAATGGAAATTTTGCAGTAATCAAGTCTTGAAGGTCCTGTGGATGCATAACTTTTAGATCTTCATCATGTCTTATCACAGCAATGGGTATTCTAGACACGTTTCTCAAAGTGATTGAATCATTATGCTGATTGTACGTTATGTACGTGATTCTCCCAAATTGTTGCACCATTGAGTTTGGTTCCTGCATAACTTCTCTCATAGCCAAGCACTCCTTCAAGGTCTTCCTTTTAAAGTGTAAGCTGCTTGCTTGGGACTTTCTTTTCTTGGTATCAAAGAGGGAGAGTTCTGAGATGTGCACTTCACTAATCCTCTTGTTTCTTTTCTGTAAGGCCCCGTTCCCGGTAACCCTACTTTGGTGTTGGATTTACTCATGAACACAGTTCTAAAATCAGAGTTAATTTAAACTTTCGCGGAATAATTTAAAACTTCAACATCAGATTACAAACATTCATTTTTGTCTTAACATACAAATTGTCTTTTCATAACATAACATAAAATAGTCATGACACTTCTTCATAGATGCCAGTCTCTTTAGCTCGTACCATGTGTCCCTCCTCAAGCCAACTGCCTCAACTTATTTGCCTACGTGCATACTAAAAGTCAGCTATGCTGAGTGAGTTCTAGTTAATCAATTAACATACAATACATTCATGTCCTTACTCATACGCGTCCGAAGATACATATTCATACCTTACTTTGCTCTTACTTCTTTCACACATAATTTATATACATGCATACATACTTACATACTTTCCTTCATAAAACCCTATGGTATACCATAAGCTATTCTATCTTAAACATCTCAGATATTATAAGGGTCTGGTCCCTAACATCTCAGATATTATAAGGGTCTGGTCCCTATCATCTCAGATATTATAAGGTTCTGGTCCCTATCATCTCAGATATTATAAGAGTCTGGTCCCTATCATCTCAGATATTATAAGAGTCTGGTCCCTATCATCTCAGATATTATAAGGGTCTGATCCCTATCATCTCAGATATTATGAGGGTCTGGTCCTATCATAAGCGCATACTTTACTTGTCTTATGTATATAATATTTCCATACACATTCATTCACATAACCATCATATAGTATTAACATTCAATGCACGACCATACACGCATCATATACCTATCACTTAAGCATTTTAACTGCCACCTAGGAGTATGCACATAGCCCCGAAAACATAACAAGGAAATGGGGCTAGAACTCACCTAGAACCGGTTTCTCTCGCTGTTAATGGTAATGCCCTTCCTTAGTTGTGCACGGCTAACTGTACAATACATTACGCGTGTCAATTATCCATTACTACTACTTCCTACATCTAAGTTAATGAAACTCTCAACTAATGGGGGTCCGGGGGCAGCGCCGCTGGTAGTGGGGTTTAGGGGCGGCAGCCCCTAGCAGGGTCCAAGGGGCAGAGCCCCTGGCTGGGTTTGAGCTCGGAAAAATTTTATTTTCGTTAATAGGTCTTTTAACAAAAAACGCATCAGAAAATGAATCGGGTCACATTTTAATAACAACTTAAACAATTTCGCATGGGAGGAATTTCGCATAGAATTTCGCTTCGCATGGATAAGGGAAGCGAAATACCTGTTTCGCTTCTCATGGCTGAGCGAAGCGAAATACCTGTTTCGCTTCTCACGGCTGAGCGAAGCGAAATTTTCTCCCTCTCTGCTTGGCTTCGTATTTCTCTTTTCTTTTGTTGCAAAAATGGGAACCCCCTTTCTGCTTGTTCTTTAATAAATCTTGAGAGATCATTTCATTGCTAACCAGATGGCTGACTTCTGATTTGATTGTCATACAGTGTCAGTTTAGCCATCTTCTTTAGTTGTTCTTTTGAAAACTTCCTCAAGTCATCTTTGAATATTATGAAAGTTTCCTCTTTATCCTCAGTTATAACCCTCAAGGTCTTTGATCTTTTGTCGAAGTAGAGATGTGTGGGCAAGTTTAAGTTCTTTGTTGGCTCAGGCCTCACACTCTCAGATCTTGGGGTTCTTGGGAGAGCATATAAGGATCTAGATCTTGTGATTACATCGATGTTCATGTTGATTCGTTATACGATTAGGCTAGATATACGTTAGTAGGTGTAGTATGTGTATTGAGATGACAATCGGACAGAGTAACGAGAGGATAGATGAAAAATAATCAGAACCGTTTTAATGAAATACATTACAGGGGTTTATATAGACGACGACTCTTATTCGTTAAGATAAGCTTAACGAATAAGTCTTTTTTTGGGTTGTGTAATCTATTTATTCATTCATTTTGTTTATAATAATAAGTAGATTAGTTGCATTTTCTTTACTATAGAAAAATATATTAGGATATATTTTTTATAAAGGAAGATGCAAGAAAGGAAACCCAAATAAAGTCATGGAGACCACAACACGGAGTGAACACTTGGAGCATTTGGATGTGGGATCAAGTGGGAGTTCACCGACACAAGTTTATGTTCTTATGGGTCCCTTAGTAGAGACTTTTTGGCACACTTGTTTCTGTCAACGAGTGTAGTCAATATTAGGTGTCTATGGTTATGAGCTTATGGTTGTGTGTTTTATGCTTGTGTGGTTGATTTACTTTTGTTTGTGTTATTGCAATATGGATTGTTAACAACTTAAAATCAACAACTAGCATAAAATTGGTTTCTTAGAAATCATTAGGTAATAAAAATTGGTTTCTTATTAATAGGAACTTTGAAAATGGGTTTTCAACTAAGTACCATACATTTGAATTCTGCAAATGTAAGGTACATAATTGTTTTCCAATCTAGAATTTAGAAAACGAAAATCCCTTTTATAAAATAAGTCAAACACCATCCTTTTATACAACACTCGAATCACTTGGGAACTTGATGTGGGATAAAAGTCACCTAACCACATTGGAGGAAACTTGTGAGTTTGAGGTGGGTTTACCATATTTGTGGGATAAAATTCACCTAACCACTTGTATGTGTAAACTCACATGTGTGTGTAAGTAGGACGACTTAAATTGGAAACCATGTGAATAGGGTCACCGAAACATGGCGTACAATGGTGTTGATGGGATTAAACATGCCAACTAAAATAAGATATTTAACCGATCCCATAAGACTAGAAGTTGCAAAGGGTTGCAATTGTCAAACGTTGAGTACCTTGTTAATTTAAATGGTAGGATAAAGGCCACCTAACTACTATTTAAATGTAACGTTGGGTTCTAGATTTTAATTATTAATTGTCTTGGAGACATAAAGGGTATTAACGATTAAAATTAATCATTGATATCGAAAATATTAAAATTGAGCTTTGATAAATTTGTAGATGGCCGCAATCAACAATCCACCTAACGCTATTATCCCACCCGTTCATAACTTTTCACTAAGAGCTATACTTGATAAGGATCATCTAAACTATAACAACTTTATGGATTGGTATCGAAACTTGAGAATTGTTCTCAAGCAAGAAAAGAAATCCTACGTTTTAGAGGATCCTATTCCCGATGAACCTAGCATTGAGGAAGCCGATGACTATAACGAATGGGTAAAACACAACGAAGATTCGGTACAAGTTTCTTGCCTCATGTTGTGACCTATGATTCTCGAGCTTCAAAAGGATTTTGAACTTCATGGGGCATACGACATGATTACCCAACTTAAGGAAATGTTCCTTAGACAAGCTAGGGTGGAACGCTTTGAAACGGTTCGAGCGCTTGATGCATGTCGTATGGAAGAAACCCAATCGGTTTCCTCTTATGTGCTCAAAATGAAAAGCCATATTGATCTTCTCTAACGGTTAAATTGTCCCGTCTCAAAAGAGTTAGCCACGGATTTGATCCTAAACGGCCTAACGAAGAAATTTGAGACTTTCGTTACGAATTATAACATGAATGGATGGGACAAAAGCATTGGTGAGCTTCATGCAATGCTTAAAACGGCCAAGACGGGAATGGGTAAAAGGGTTTTACCCGTTCTCACGATCAATGAGGGAGGAAATAGGAAGAGGCATCACCCAGAACCCAAGGCAAAGGTTTCCAAAGCTAAGGGACAAGTCAAGGGTAAGTTCAAGGGAAAGCGAAAGCAGAACCACCCAAACCGAAAGAAAAGAAGCCAAAGGTTTGTGTGGAGGATCAGTGCTTTGGATGTGGGGAGATAGGGCATTGGATGAGGAATTGTCCAACCTATCTAAAAGAGTTGAAAGCTAAGAGGGATGCGGGGCAAACCTCGGGTACAACTTTCATGATTCATATTGATCTTAATATTATTTCCTCTAACACATGGGTATTGGATACCTGATGTGGAACTCATATTTGCAATTTGTTGTAGGGTTCAAAGGAAAGGATGGATTCAAGAAGGGAGATATTAGTCTCTTCATGGCAACAGAGCTAAGGTTGTTGTCGAAGCCCGAGGGGACTACATTTTGAAACTTCCAAATGGTTTGGAAGTTATTTTAAATAATGTTTTGTATACTCCTAGTTTGACTAGAATATTATCTCCGTTTTTTTGTTAAGACAATATGGTTTTTATTTTAAATTTGTGGACGACTGTATTTGCGTTTTTATGAATGATATGTTTTATTTTAAAGCGATGCTGTCTAATGGCATTTATGAATTAGTTCATGATAACACATCTTATGATAACACGTTGTACCAATCAAGCATCAAGAAACTCAAAATGGATTTGATTAAGACTTATCTTTGGCATTGTCGACTTGGTCATATAAACAAAGATCGCATGCATACATTTCAAAAGAATGGTCTTTTGGAATCAGGTGAAGATGATTCATTTGATAAGTGTCAGTCTTGTTTAGTTGGAAAGATGACCGAGGACCCCATTAGTGGAATAAACAAAAGGGTAAAAGACTTATTAGGTATCATACATTTGGATGTATGTGGTCCTTTTAAGGCAATGACAAGGAATGGTGAAAGATACTTCATTACTTTCATTGACAATTATAGTCGTTTTGGGTATATGTACTTGTTAAGACACAAAGATGAAGCTTTTCAAATGTTCCAAGTCTTCCAAAATGAAGTATAAAATCAACTCAATAAAACCATTAAAGTACTTCATTCGGATAGAGGAGGTGAATACCTTAGTGATGCTTTTCGAGATCATCTTAGAAGTTATGGGATCATCTAACAACTTACTCCAGCCGGAACACCACAACACAATGGTGTGTCCGAGGGGAGGAATCGAACTCTAATGGATATGATTCGATCTATGATGGCTAGAAACACATTGCCTCTATCATTTTGGGGTTTCGCTTTGCTCTCCGCGGCCCCCATTCTAAATATGGCCCCAAACAAGAAAGTGGACAAGACACCTTTTGAAGTATGGCATGGAAGGGCTCCATCATTATCATATTAAAGGTATGGGGTTGTGAGGCTTTTGTCAAGAACAACACCCAAAAAAAAGTTGAAAGTCGATCCACTAAGCGTATTTTTGTAGGATATCCCAAAGACTCTATGGGATATTATTTATACAACCCAACCGAGAAAAAAGTGTTCATTGCTCGAAAGGCCGAGTTCATGGAAACTAAGTTCCTTATGGAAGGTACTAATAGAACGGTGGAACTCGAGGAGGATCGAAAACCACAAGACAATACACGTTTGATTGATACTAGCAATCAACAAGAGGTTGTTGAGAATGATCAAGTGGTTGATCAAGACACACAAAACGTTAACAAATCCAATAGAATTAGTCATCCACCCGAAAGATATGGATTTTTCATGGATGGATGCTATGTGGTAGATTCGGATGAACCCACCACATACCGTGATGCAATGTCACAATCCGATTGTGACAAATGGCTTGAATCCATGAACGTAGAGATGAAATCCATGCATGACAACCAAGTATAGGATTTGGTTGTACCACCTCTTAATTCTAAACCGGTTGGAAGTAAGTGGGTTTTCAAGAAGAAAACCGATATGCATGGAAACTTGGATACTTATAAAGCATGACTTGTAGCAAAAGGTTTTACTCAAACTCAAGGGGTTGATTATGATGAAACCTTCTCTCCCGTAGCAATTCTAAAGTCGATTAGGATATTGTTTGACACAGCCGCATATTATGACTATGAGATTTGGCAAATGGATGTTAAAACCGCTTTTCTAAATGGGCATCTTGATGAAGATGTCTATATGGTTCAGCCCGAAGGTTTCGTTGATCCAAAACATCCTAATAAAGTATGCAAGTTAAAGAAATCAATCTATGGATTGAAGCAAGTATCTAGAAGTTGGAATCACTGTTTTGATGAAAAAGTTAGGAAATTTGGATTCATCAAGAACGCCGATGAAGCTTATATGTATAAGAAAGCTAGTGGGAGCATCATCACTTTCTTAGTATTGTATGTTGATGACATACTACTATTTGGAAATGACATTCCAACCATGGAAGGTGTAAAAGCATGGCTTGGAAGTTGTTTTTCCATTAAAGATCTTGGTGAAGCCGCCTACATTTTGGGAATAAAGATCTATCGGGATAGATCAAGGCAGTTGATAGGTTTAAACCAAAGTACATACATTGACAAAATCTTGAAGAGGTTCAAGATGGAAAACTCTAAGAGAGGTTTGGTACCTATTCAAAGAGGAACGATGTTGAGTGCATCCCAATGTCCAAGCTCAAAGGATGAGCAAGAGAAAATGAATGGAATCCCATATGCGTCGGCTATAGGATCCATCATGTATGCAATGATATGTACTAGACCAGATGTGTTATGCGCTTTGAGCATGACAAGTAGATACCAACAAAATCCGGGAAGTAGCCACTGGATGGAGGTTAAAAGTATATTGAAATACCTTAGAAGGAATAAAGACATGTTTCTAATATACGGTTCGGGTGAAGAGGAACTCGTTGTAAAGGGTTACACGGATGCGAGTTTCCAAACCGATCGAGATGATTCTCAATCACAATCGGGATATGTTTTCGTTATGAATGGTGGGGCAGTCTCTTGGAAGAGCTCAAAACAAGATGTGGTAACATTGTCCACCATGGAATCGGAATACATCGCCTCCTCATTGGCAGCTCAAGAAGCTGCGTGGATAAGGAAATTCATTGCCGATCTAGGGGTGGTCTGTACCATTCAGGACCCTCTAGAGATCTTTTGTGACAACGAGGGTGCGATTGATCAAATCAAATAACCTCGTGCACATCAAAAGACAAGGCACATTGAGTAGAGGTTCAACTACATAAGGGATGAAGTTGAAAAGGGAAAGATATGTATTCACAAAGTTCATACTGATCAAAACGTTATGGATCCACTCACGAAGCTCCTTGAAAGGCCAAAACATGAAGGTCACACTTGTGCCTTAGGAATTCGACATTCTAGTGATTGGATATGATCTATTATGTATTTAGATATCGGAACAATTGTTATTTTCGCTCATTCATATGATTATGGTTTATGATTATGACTTTTGAGTTATGTTCCATTTTAGCATGTTTAAATCCATGAATAAGTTAATTATTCTAAATGTCCGTAGTCGCTCATATTTGTGTGAACAAGTATGAAGGTAAGACTATTATAAACATGGATTGGTGGATATTCAAAAGGTATGAATATAGAGCAAAAGGTTGTTGCCAAGGTTCATAGATATTTATGGGATATGAATATTGGACTGACCCGCTCTCAAATATTACTATATGGAATCTATGTGATTGATCATAAGTAAATTTGAGGAAGGCAAATATCATATTATCCTCCAACCTGAGATACATATTGGGTCTTCATATTCACCAAATATTATACTTTGACTTAGTTCTTTGCTGCTCTGAAACATGACGGTACATAAGTCTAAAATCAGGTATGGTACTAGGTGATTGTGAGAGACGTATGGAGTCAAAAGGGGATTTGTCTCTCTTATTCGTTGAGAGTAAGATGTCTAAGGCCTGCTAAGTTAAATCAATAGAGAATGATCACTCTGTGTCTCTGGATATGACATGACATCTGAGATAAAAGGATAAATGATAGTTTCACCTAAATAATTTCAAGTAAGGGACTTGAAGGGGATGATGTTATTGAATGGCACTTCGTCATGCGAATTAGGGGTAGTAAACCGTAGTTAGGCGGTATTTGCTACTTGCATCAATCTTCTATGTATCTTGTGCAAGTGATAGATTGTTGGACTCGGTCTACCCAAGACACATATTATAATTGATGTGGCTAGTACGTCATGATCCAAGTCGGGTCATACCCAATAACAAGCTAGACAAACACCAATAATATTTGTTTATTTATGATATGATCATATCAAATAAATATTAACACTTGCGTTATTTGGAACGGGGTTTCGAAATAAATTGTACTTGTGAAATGAATAGATCATATGGATGATTATACTTTGAGAGAGAGCATTCCATAGTGTTATTTAAGATTGTTAAATAACAATATGTGAAAATGGTTACCAAGCATGTCACCTATATTGTGTTATATTTAATTTTTGGAAATAACACACTGCGAGTTTTATGATATAAAAGAAAGAAATATATATATATATATATATATATTTATATTATAGAAGGAGGGGGGGCCCTTCCTTCCTTTATTATATATATATATATATATATAATATATATATATAATAAAGGAAGGAAGGCCCCCCCTCCTTCTAATGTATTTATTTTATTATTATAAATTTTAAGCGGGTACATGCATAGCCTTTGATTGGATAATTTGGGAGGTGCTTTTTGAAATACCATAACTCTCTCTTTCTCTCATAACACTAAGTAACAAAATTTTCTCTCCACTCTTTCTTTTCTTTGAAATCGGTCAAGGAAGGAAACAAGGAAAGAGATTTTTCAAGTGTTCAATCCTAGCTAAAGAAGGTGTTTGTTGAAATTCTTGGGGTATGAAAGCTTGACGAACTCCCTATTAAAGTTCTAGTCTTTCATTGTTCATCTCCTTCATCCGGGTTTAGGTTACTTGAAAAGTAGTTTAACATGCATGAACTTATAGCGATATGCATGTGCTTGTAAGTATGTTTTTCGTATTTGTATCCGGGTTTGGGTTTTTGCATGTGTAAATTGGTTTTATACACAATAAACTAACAAGATTTAAAACTTTAATCCGCTACGTTTTATATAAAAATGGTGTTTTGTGACTTTGTGTAAGCCCCGAATCCCGGGAATCCTACAGTTGGTAATCATATCCAAAATTAACAAAAATTTAAAACCAAACCAATTAATCTTATTAAAATCATTTCAGAGTACTAAACAGCGAAAAGTCAAAAACAGTTCATTCCATTAAAATAACCAATTCAGAGTATGATTCAGCGAAAAATCTTAATAATTAAAAACAAGTTCCCAAGACCCGGGAATTATGCCCAAAATCATTAAACAAAACTTTGAAATAAAAATGTTCATTATTAAAACTTCCGATTAAGGATGCCTTTCACCATCCAAGTAGCTTTGTGCATGTCCAAGCGGTAATGCATCCTCCTCCTAACCTGAAACTCATACTAACATGCACACAAAGTCAGCTTGAGCTGAGTGAGTTTAAATTTTAATAATTGACATCTAAAATAATAATAATCATAATCATTCCAAGAGTTTTAAAATAAAATAGGATACAACATTTGGGCCATCATCAGTAATAAGTAATCATACTTATATATATATATATATATATATATATAAACATCCATATAATTATATCCATATAGATATCATTCAAGTAATAACATCAGGGTCGAGCACACGTACAACCCAAACACGTAACATCCGATGATGATCATGCCACACGAGCCTCCCCCCTCACGGGCTTTCCAGGGCCCGCCACAGGATTTAAGAACCTGAGTAGTATAGTTTGGCCCGGCCAAGATTACCATCCATCCGTATGCAAACACAAAGTAGGCATACGCAACATCCTTAGTCGATAACGATTAATTAACATCGCTAATTATTGCTACAAAATAACGCATGCATAAACACGCGTATATCTATGTGTGTGTGTGTGTGTGTGTGTATATAATCCCAAACATTCCATCATGAAAATAAGCCTAGGGTCATAAAGTAACACCGGCATACCCATTCATAAATATAATCTCATGACATACTAAAATACGAGTAGGCTACATCCTTGAGTCTAGACCATAAGTAATGTCTATAACCTTATAAAATATATAACTATAGACGAGCCTCGAATATTCCAAGGCATAAAGTATAATTCACAAATATTTTCATAAATCCACAAGTACGAATAAGGCTATGTAATACCATCCAAATAGTTTAAACAAGTATAGTCAGATAAAATTGTAATATGGTGTGCATGCTAGCCCAAAACGTAAAAAGAGTAAAAGGGGCATCATGAACTCACCTAACACAAGGCACGAATTCACCACGAGCTAGAGGACCCCTAAGTATCCCCAAAACTCAAACGCTTTTCGGTTTACATACAAACATCACTAATGACATTGAAAGGACTCGTTTATCCTACGAGACGTTCTAACATGGTTCGAGTTACCTAAAGCCTCGACCTCATCAAACTCATTCATAACAGCTACCGGGGCCTTAAGTTTACCAACACGACCCTTAGATACTCCCGGGAATAAAGAATTCCCAAATTACCCCCGGAAGCACTAGGTGATACTAACACGCGCATTTAAGAGTTGTTTAAGCACTTAACATACAACTCAGCCTTGTGTGGACACAATATGATAATTTCACAGCCAACAAGTCCACAAGACGCTACACGAGTCAAATGGGTCGGTAACTCGCAAGTACAACGCACTAACTATTCAATAAACGCAAATGCGCGTTGTACCGACCCGTTTGAGTAAGCCACAACCAATTCAGCCCCAATACTAATAAAAATCATTTTCCAACAGCCCGTATATTAAACCGAAGCTATCTGAACTAAATTGGTCATAATTTACTTCATCCCTCGCGTTAAACGCAACAATCTACCATTCTAGCTAACCGAAAACTATCTTTCAAACAACAACTAGTTGACCGATCAAACGAATACCAAAAGACATGATATTAATGTACGTTATATGGGACATACCTAGGAAGATTGTGGTGCAAAAACTCACTTCAAACAGCCCCGACAAGAACACAATTGAATATCCACCGGTTAAGCCTAAAACGAACTTATCGATCAATAACAAGTAAAACGGGCAGATTTTAGCATTCGAAGATGCATTTAATTACATAGGATAACCTTTGAAATAAATTATTAAATTTTTACCAGACTTTAATAAATATCTTAGGTTTATAAAATTATTTTTATTATATTTTTTAAGTGGACACAAAAATCATAAAAATTCCTCCAACACAGAAAGGTATGGCAGCTATATATCAGTGCGCAACAAAATGGTTTTATTTTTATAAACATCATTACCCAGCCAAATTAAACGATTCCAATTGGTTTTGGTTCCTCACTCAAAATATTAACTTCCAGAAGTGGAACCAACCAATTTGGACTTGTCGAAAAAGAGTTATGATGTCGGGAAGACAGACCAGAATCCGTCATCCCGCATCAGCTTTGACACTCGATCTTATAAAATTATAAAAAGTATTCAAATCTCGTCCAAAAGTTACGTATTTTACCTTTCTGGAAACTAGACTCAAATTAGAACATCATAGAAACAAGAATCAATAAAAACAAATATATTTTCATCGAGTTACAGACCGAACAATAAATGAGTACGAATCTATCAGAAATCGTTATAACCAAAACTCAACCCTAACGACCAATAAGCGCGTTAATATGATCAATTAAAGTGTAAAGGACTTGGGGGAACATAGAAATAACCTTCAATTGAAGTTTTGGACCTTAACCTTGGCTGCACAAAAGAAAAACGAGGGTGGGGAGGTTGCACAAACTTCCGATCGGCTGAAGTGGGGAGAAAAGGGTTAAGGTTTTGTTTATGTTATAAAAATCTTACACTCTTGCCCCTCAAATTTTAAGGAAGTTACATCTTGGTTGAACTTGCATGAAAAGTCAAGTATGATAAGCTTACGAGGGTGGCAAGGAGCTCCCGGAAGAATGCCAGATCAAGCCCAAAAGGTATATACAACGCTACAAGGTTAAACCCTTTTAACGGAAATTAACAGGCGTTACACTTTGATAATCTTGTTATAACCCAACAAGAACTTCTCATCACCATTCAAAATCCCAGGTCTTTCCATACCTTTTCCCTTTGAACTGGACCTTTTTCCTTTGATAGACCTATCTGTTTCACTTGATTAGTCGCTGAGTCTCAAGACAGCCTTCAATATTTTTTCCAGTTTCATTCTATGTGCTTCAGCATCAACTTCCTCCTTTTCATTCCTCAAGTATTTATTATACTTCTCTTTGTACAAAGCCATGTTCTGACTATAGTACTTGTCATGAATCACATATTCTTCATCATCTTCAAGCAAGCATGAGTCAGTGTGGTGACCATAGTACTTGTCATGAATCACATTTTTTGCAACAGGCTTTCGCAAAACTCCCAAGTTCTTCTAGATCCTTTTCATTTGTGTTTTTGTCACTTGGTCTTGGGAAGTCAAATCCCAAGGAAGTTTTTGCATAAGTACTTTCGCTGAAGTCAACTTGAATTGGTCCACATACCTCTAACTTTTGTGACTCTTTAGCTTTGACAAACTTTATCTCTTTCAGTTTCAAGAAGTTGCTTGATGATCCTCCTTTCTTTTCTGGCATTGGGCTTCTTCTTGGTGAATAATCAACTTCTCCAATGTCAAGCAGTTCATGGTTTGAAAAGACAGGATAGATAGGAGAAGTGATGTTAAAATTTGTAGAGCTTTTAGCTTTGTCATTTCTGAACTTTGATCTTTCACACAAGTCAAACACCTGATGTTCTCTTCTCATCTTCTCATATTGCCTTTTCATTTTTGAATTGGGTTTTAGCACTTTTGGAATTCTTTCATAAATTTTCTTCTTAGCTGGATTCATGACTTTCCTTTCATCATTTGAATTTCTGCTTTTGCAACTACATGTGCTTCCAGCACTTGAGTATTCACTGATCTTTTCTTTAACTTCAACCTGCTTATGTTCATTCTCAGTAGGTGTAACCTTCTCTGTTGCCACAAACTCTCTTTTTTGTCTACAGAAACAGTTTCATACAGTTCCACAAATTCCCTTTTGTCTTCAAAAACACTCTTGAACTGTTTGAGGTATTCTTCTCTCTGTTCCTTATCCACCTTCAATGGATACTTGTCATGAAATGGGGATGGCACTTTCTTATATTTCTCATCTGCGCTCATCTTCTCTATGTGTCCCACAATATTTCTAATCGACATAAGATTTTTAAGAAAGTCCACTTGAATTTGCACCTCTCTGTTCTTGACCTTCTCATATGTGTACATCTTTTTTAACCCTTCAATCTATAAATTTAGCTTGGATTGAACCATATAGGCTTGCATACAATCCTCTTCCAAACTTTTTATTTAATTATCATATGTAATTTCACTTGATCCATAAACATTCAACATCACATCTTTTCTTCCACACTCACTCTTCAAGTTTCCAACCTCTCTGTTAAGATCATCAATAATAGTTAAAAGATCAGAAGTAGAAAGTTCAACGGTTACTTTGGAATTTGAAGATTGCCCAACTTCATTCACTTTGGCCATGAAAGCAGCATTGGCCTTCTCTATCTCGTCAGCATGATTGCTCCAATCAAAATTTCCATCTTGTGGAACCGTAGTAACAGCCACATTTCATCCCTATTCTGATTAATGGCATTAACAACTCCCCTGTTCTGATTCCCTTGAATCTGCAACTGATCATTTCTCTGCTGTGGTTGGGTTTGCTGTTGTTGCCTGTTCTGTTGATATGGATTTCGGTTCACAGGTTGGACCCTTTGTTGATATGTCTGCTGGTTATGATTTTGATTTTGGTAAAATTGAGTCTGGTTTACTTGATTCCCAAACTGTCTAGGAAGATTGCACTCCTTGGCAAAGTGTCATGGCTATTGATAGTTGTAACAAATAGCCTTTGACTTATCAAATCTAATCTGGTCACTTGGCCCAGCAAAAGTTGATCTTCCAGTTCTGTTATAGAGTCTCTTGCTCCTGACAGCTAGCATGGCAGCCTGCCACTTAAGATCCACATCCTTGAGTTCATCTACATCTATTTGCTCTAAATCTTATTGAACCACACTTGTCTGAATTATGTTCTTTTCCACTAAAGCATTGTATGATTCTGTAAACATGGAGAACAATGCTTGATAATCATTCCCTTGACTTGAGTTATGAACATATGGTGGATGTCCACTGTAGATGCACTGTCATTGTCTTCAAGCATATTAATTAATCTTTGCTAACTTGCACCACACATTGAGCTTGTATCTGATGGTTCTTCAATAATTGGGTACAACTATTGAGATTTGTTGAAAGATTACCTATTGGAGCCACAAGTACATTAGTCACTGGAAAATTGGTTTCTCTTCCTTCAGCATGTGATTTTCAATCGTTTCATGCTCTGCGGCCTATAGGAATGAAATCACATCATCCAATTTAAAGTTGGGAAAGTTTGTTTTTTCTCTGATAAATTTACTTGTCTTGTACCATCACCAGATAAAGATGTGAGAATTTTCTTGTTTAAGTCAAAATCAGAAATCTGTAGATCTGTAGTTCTGATTTCATTCACTATTACCATGAATCTTTGTAGTACCGACTTCAACCTCTCACCATCTTTGAATTTGAACCTGTCGAGCTGTTGCTTCAATTTGTCCTTCTTAATATCCCTTAGCTCAACATTCCCTTTGAACATCTCCACGACCGCATCATACTTAGCCTTAGCATTTGTGTGATGATTCACACTGGTCAATATATCCCAAGAAAGTCCTAACTTCAACATGGACAAGGCTTTGTCGTCTCTCTTTTTCATTTGCCTTTCCACTGTAACATTGTTATTTGGGGCATTTATAGGAACATGTGGTCCATCTCTAACGGAGTTCCGAAATTATGAATCGTTGTAGTTAACAGCAACCTCAAACAGCACTTTCCATTTAATATATTTTTCTTGACCAAGCAGTCTTGGTATCTTGTTTTTTGACACTTCTTGTTCATCTATAGCTTGACTTCTCTTCAGATCTGAATTCAGTCATGCGCAAAACCCTTCAAAGCTTCAAAATTTGAACCTCAACCTTCAAGCCTGTGGCCTTGAGAGAGCTTACACAGCTCTGATACCACTTGTCAGAACCGGACCTAGTGCAAAACCAATAATGGTTGACAAGAGCACACTAGATCTAATAACCCAAAGGCCTTCTGAATACACCGGCGGAATCAGTATATTCAAAGATTGGGAATGAAGATTGGTATGACAATAAGTATTCAATAATATTAATAAGAAGCAGTAGAAAAGATTACTATATTAATATATCGTTTAATAACAATGATTAAGGTTGCATGGAATGTCTTGGGTTTCATGGCGGCGGCGATACGAGGTAGCATAAATGAAGACTATTCGTGATGAGGTCTCAATTATATATATTATTATATAAATATTCCCTACTTTTGGATACTTTTGAGCCAAGTTTTTATTGATTATTATTATTATTTGGTTCATATTTGAGTTTTAATGGTTTTGAGAGACAATAAGCTAAAATGAAATATTTTTACTAAACTTGAGACCGACGAATAAATGGTCGAGCATATGTGATATATTACTAATTAACTAATAACTATTATATGCTATTCTAAAAAGAAAACAAAAGAAAAAATAAAATGTATATACTACTACTACTAATAATAATAATATAATAATAATAATAGTGAGGATAAAAGGCATATGAAGTTTTTGTGTTAATTGAGTTTGATGGACCGAAATAATCATCAAATATATATATTTTTTTAGGTCACGGCATTGAGGAGATCTGGAGGGCCACCCATTGTTTGGGGGCAGCGAACCAAAAAAGAAGAAAAGGGGTTTTACCCCTATCACCGTTCGGAAGTTAGAACAAAAAAAACAAAAAGAATTGATCAAGCAAGCAGCTTGGCTGCCGAATATTTCTCACATCCGCAAGTTGGTTCACAAAAGAAGATTGGAGATCATCATTATTGTTGGTAGCAAAAGGGCTTTTATCTCTACTCATCCAAACATCATAATTTTTGATTTGATTTATTATTTTCACTATGAACTCAGTTGAACCAATTTATTATTTTCTTGTTTTGAGCATGGTTGTTGGCTAAACCCTCTAATTACCTAGGTTTTTGATGAATACTTTATGATTTGAGCATTTTTATTGGTTTATGGTTTTTTATTGTTGGATTAATACTAAAGTAAAGAATCTTTTTACAATTGATTTGATGTGTTTGCATATATAGTTTTTATTGATTATTGATCTTTGTTCCGTATGTGTCTTGTTGAACGTCTTTAAGTTATAGACGCATATTTAGGTCATTTACATTGTGTTTCTGATTATTTATGGTTTTGCTAGACGTAGTAATCCATAGAAACATTGGTTGGTGATTTATTAAAATTTTATATTCTACCTATCTAGAGACTGAGAGGTAATAGATAGTCGGGTTGTCCTTGGGATTAGGTGTTTGGGCTAGAACGCTCTAACAGGAGGTTTCCTAGATTTCCCTAGTTTTATTATAATACCGTGTCTTATCGATTGTTCTTAGGTTACCCCTTGCACTTTAGGGTGTATTGAGATAGTGAGACTGATAGGTAATCTATCTTTTAGGGTACTTTAGTATTGTTGGAGAGACTGACAGGTAATCCAACTAATCGGTAAGTTAAAACGCCCCTTAGTGTTTCCTTTTAGGTGACACCCGGAGAATGATCAAGGATCCCCTAGGTTGTCTAAGGGTGCAGCATTTTAAGATCCCGGTTTCATCATAGTTTCCATAGCCTAAAGAGATCCAAGATTCACAAGTAGGATTCTAAACCTTGGTAGTGCTTCTCCTATCTTTGAGTTCGTCTAGATAATCAAGTTTATGTCTGTGTTGGTTAGTGTCAGTTTTTAGTATAATTAGTTAATTGTCAAATAAGTACAATCATTAAGTTTAAGTCGGAGTCTAGTTTTAGGCGTCGCTAGTGTCCTTTGAGTTCGATATCCCGGACTTCATTAGGCTTTACTGCAGTTGATAGGTACACTTGCCTGTCTAGTGGTCTAGCATTAGGAGAGTCTAGGTTTATAAATTTAAAACTAGAGTGTCTAGGTTAGGTTAAGTTTTTATAGACCGCTTTTAGCACATCAAGTTTTTGGCGCCGTTGCCAGGGATACTGAGGCGATAGCGAAACTAGCTTTGATTGAACTTAACTGATTAATTGGTCTTATTTGTGTGTCTAATTGTTTACGTCTATTAGGTCTTAGGTAGTCTTTTTAGTGTGTCGAGTAATTTTTGTAAATATTTGTTTTGTTATTAATATTATTGGTCATTTAGGGTCTTGAGTTGTGGTGTGTCTTGTGAGTCCATTTCTTTGTGTGTTTTGTGATTGGTCTAGTGAGTCTATTATTTATGTGTCTAATTGTCTGCGTTTAGTGAGTCTTAGAGAGTTTTTTTTTTAGTGTGTCTAGTAATCTTTTTTTTAATATTATTATTTATATATTTATATGGTGCCCGTGATCCGTTTTGATTGAGTGTCCATTGCAGTGATTATTATGGAGCATTACTACAGTAACCGCCAGTATGGATACAATTATAGTCATCGGCATCGTTTTAGGGAGGTTTTGTGTGAGATATGTGGTGGACCCCGTTGGTCACATGATTGCTATTATTCACAAGGGGGTCGCACATATGAGTATGATGATCATCGACCAAACTCGCAACCGTATGAGCCACAATGCCAATCACCATCTATGCGTGAGCTCGCCAAATTCAATGATGAGTTGTTGCAAAAATGTTTAAATAGTTGTGATCGTTGGGATCCAGAGAAAAGTAGAATTAGAACTGAGCAACATATAATGAAATTTGATGAAGCAGTTAGAAAAATGAATGAGAATTTGGATTTATTGAGCGACTGGTTGACCAAAGATCGAGAGAGCATTTAACTAACAGTACAGAGCAAATTGTTTGTGAGCTGGAACACGCCCCAGAACCGGAGACCATAACGGACGATGAAGTCCCACCTCCGGTTCAGCAGAGCGTGGGCAATGTTGGCTCAGATTATCAGTATTACATGCTTTGGTACTTTGGATCAGAACCCATTGATGATGATTTTTGGGGTGATGAGGAGATAGAGCTGGTAGAGTTGTCTAATAACACCGAGGTTGAAATTGATAAGGGCGATGAGGTGATTGAGAACAACATGGAGGAGGAGCACTTTCCTTCATGGGAGCTGGAATTTGGTGACGAGTTATTAGATTTTCCCATTCAATGTTGTGAAGAAAAAGAGTTTGACCCACTTAGTGATTTAAAGCGTCTTGAAGATTTACTATATAACAAGCCAAGTGTGGGAATCGAGAGGGAGCCTTGTGAGGAGAGCCATGAGGATGTAAGTGACTCGGTTACTACGACATTACACCTCACTTTTGATAAACCAAATCATGAATCGTACTCAATCTCCATTCGGGACGTGTCAAGGTTTGGAAAATTGGCTAGAAGAGAAAGGATACCGAGGCTCACGGATCGAATTGTTAGTAGGAAATTGTCATACCCACCTAACTTCACAAAATCATTATGTAGGGATGACCACCTCTTGGATTACATGCATATCATACAGTTCGGTCATAGGAAATTCAAGAGTTGGTGGGCCGAGCTGAATTTATATCTTTGGGTCCACGAGAGTTTTGAAATGGGTTTCTTCTTGTCCATGTATAAGAGAAGAGTGTTGAGGAGCACAGATGGGAAAAGGATAAAGGAGAAGCCTCCTGATTGAGGTTTTAGGAGCGAGTCTGGCTTTTGTAAACATAGCGCTTCCCGGGAGGCAACCCGGTAATGTCTTTTCTTTTTATTTTATTCTCATTTTTATTTTTATTTCTTTGTTTTGCTGGGTGTTTCTTCTCTTGCTTGCAGGTTGTTCCCAAGTTTCATATGAGATGGTTTCTACTCCAGCGATGTTATTGGCTAATTGATGATACGTGGTTTAATTCAAGTGTGGGGATGTCGTTAGCCGCTCACTTATGGATTGTTGTTTTCGTTCGTGAGAGATGACTTTGTTGATATATGCTTTTGCTTACGTTAGAAATGGAGGCCACGGGACACGACTCGCGAGGCAATATCGTCATATTTACGAGGGGAGTCTGTTCCACTTTACTTATATTTGAATGTTTGCTTTATTTTTTTGTCTTTTTCCTGTCTCATTGAGGACAATGTGACATTTAAGTGTGGGGATGAGAAACTGACGTTTTTATCTTTAAAAAAATTCAAAAATTTTAAAAAAAATTAAATAATTTTTTTTTAAATGTCCCTTGAATTAAATGTTTTGCAACAAAATGGAAAATGATAGAAAAATTGGGGATTGGTTTTTCATAACTACTAATATATATGACATAAAAAAATAGAAAGCACGCTTAATTTGGGATGTGTCGGTAGGCCCAACTAGCCTTGAAAGGTTTCCCCTAATTATTATTAATATACCTAATAGTCATAAACCTTGTGGGTTCTTATCTTGAAGGGGAATAGTAAAGCTGAAAATTCGATTAGGCATAGCAAGTATTACCGTAATTTGACTACCTTGAGATTGTGAGAATTACATGCACTTAACCTAGCACGCCACTCTGTTTTATGAAAGTAAATAACGAGTGGTGGCACCCAGCCATGTCCAAATTCTTTAGGAGCTTAGAAAAATAGTTATATATTTAGGTAAAAGATGCGTAAGAGCACAAAAATTTGTTGCACGAACGTCAAATATGTGCAATTATTTTGAAAGTCAAAGTGAATGAGAAAGTTATGCAAATGTCAAAGAAGCATTCACAAAAAAATAATCAATAAAAAAATAAAAAAAGAGGCCAAAAGGCACATACTAGACGGGGCCGAGAGCTTACGTGTTACCAAGGGGACGGTGGCTCTGAGGATACACTATTGGGGCTCAAGGTTCTTAGTCAATAAATATTTTTAGGAAATACTAAGGGTGGAGGCATGAGACCGTCATATACTGGGTTGCAGCTCGGGTGAAACAATGCTGAGCCGAAATCCGCTAATATAGTTTTAGGTTTAGGAATTGCTCGTACGACCTCACTTAACCTTTCATCCATCTAATTCCACCTAAGTGCATTTTTTCTTCCTATTAAAGGATTTTTAGCTTACGGTGATAGGTTGAACCAGTCGGTTTTAACCCGGTTTTAATTGTCTTGATTATGCTTGAGATGGGGGTAAGTGGATCTGTAACTCTTTAGGTGTGATACCCGTATATCTAATGATATCACTTGAACTTTATCATTAAATATGATGGGGGCTTGATAGGTTGGTGGCTGGGTTTAAGTGGACAACAATATCGGCAATAGCGGTTTTTGTGTTTATCTATTATTAATTAAAGTAACCTAAATGTTTTGAAAATCAATTTTCCGATTATCATTCCATTGCAAATAGCTTTTCAGTGACAAAAAAGGTTTAAGTGTGGGGATATTTGATGTGGTCTCAATTATATATTTTATTATATAAATATTCGCTACTTTTGGATACTTTTGAGCCAAGTTTTTATTGACTATTATTATTATTTGGTTCATATTTGAGTTTTAATGGTTTTGAGAGACAATAAGCTAAAATGAAATATTTTTACTAAACTTGAGACCGACAAATGAATGGTCGAGCATATGTGATATATTACAAATTACTAATAACTATTATATGCTATTCTAAAAAGAAAACAAAAGAAAAAATAAAACGTAGTGGTAGTGGTAGTGGTAGTGGTAGTAGTGAGGTTACAAGGCATATGAAGTTTTTGTGTTAATTGAGTTTGATGGGCCGAAATAATCATCACATATATATATTTTTTAAGGCCACGGCGTTGAGGAGATCTGAGGGCCACCCATTTTTTGGGGGCAGCGAACCAAAAGAAGAAGAAAAAGGGTTTTGCCCCTGTCACCGTTCGGAAGTTAGAACAAAAAAAACAAAAAGAATTGATCAAGCAAGCAGCTTGGCTGCCGAATATTTCTCACAACTGCAAGTTGGTTAACAAAAGAAGATTGGAGATCATCATTATTGTTGGTAGCAAAAGGGCTTCTATCTCTATTCATCCAAACATCATAATTTTTTATTTGATTTATTACTTTTACTACGAACTCAGTTGAACCAATTTATTATTTTCTTGGTTTGAGCATGGTTGTTGGCTAAACCCCTTAACTACCTAGGTTTTTGATGAATAATTTATGATTTGAGCATTTTTATTGGTTTATGGTTTTTATTTTTGGATTAATACTAAACTAAAAAATCTTTTTACAATTGATTTGATGTGTTTGCATATATAGTTTTTTATTTATTATTGATCTTTGTTCCGTATGTGTCTTGTTGAACGTCTTTCAGTTATAGACGCATATTTAGGTCGCTTACTTTGTGTTTGTGATTATTTATGGTTTTCCTAGACGTAGTAATCCATAGGAACATTAGTTGCTGATTTATTAAAATTTTATATTCTACCAATCTAGAGACTGAGAGGTAATAGATAGTCGGGTTGTCCTTGGGATTAGGTGTTTAGGCTAGAACGCTCTCACAAGAGGTTTCCTAGATTTCCCTTGTTTCATTGTATTGTTCTTGGGTTGCCCCTTGCACTTTAGGGTGTCTTATCGATTGTTCTTAGGTTACCCCTTGCACTTTAGGGTGTATTGAGATAGTGAGACTGACAGGTAATCTATCTTTTAGGGTACTTTAGTATTGTTGGAGAGACTGACAGGTAATCCAACTAATCGGTAAGTCTAAACGCCCCTTAGTGTTTCCTTATAGGTGACACCCGGAGAATGCTCAGGGATCCTCTAGGTTGTCTAAGAGTGCCGTATTTTAAGATCCCGGTTCTATCATAGTTTCCATAGCCTATCGAGATCCAAGATTCACAAGTAGAATTCTAAACCTTGGTAGTGCTTCTCCTATCTTTGAGTTCGTCTAGATAACCGAGTTTAAGTCTGTGTTGGTTAGTGTCAGTTTTTAGTTTAATTAGTTAACTGTCAAATAAGTACAATCATTCAGTTTTAAGTCGGAGTCTAGTTTTAGGTGTCGCTAGTGTCCTTTGGGTTCATTATCCCGGACTTCATTAGGCTTTACTACAGTTGATAGGTAAACTTGCCTGTCTAGTGGTCTAGCATTAGGAGAGTCTAGTTTTATTAATTTAAAACTAGAGTGTCTAGGTTAGGTTAAGTTTTTATAGACCGCTTTTAGCACATCAATTCGCTCTGGTGGTTATGCTCTCGTAATCCATAAAAATCGTCTCCTAGTGCGTGCAACCTAGTATTCTATTTATAGGCCTAGACATTCCTTCTAGAAAACCTAATGATTACATAATGAATGATAAAAACAAAATACAAGTGTAAACAAGTCTTCAAGTATGATAATTTCTTGTCGAGCAGACTTGTAATGCACATCATGCTCAAAACAAGTTTTGAGCAGACTTTACTTAGAATTTTTTTCAGTAGAAAATATTCTCCTCCAGCAGACTTCAATCTTCATAACTTATCCTTTCTTTGCTCGAATATTTCCACGAGAAACTGCCTTGTGACTTATTATGAACAATCTTCATCATACTCGAATGTGAAGCTTGCTCGGGATTGAACCATGCTCGAAGTTTATACTTAGAACATATGAGATCTGCATTTATTGTATCCATGCTCGACCCACCAAGATGCTCGGAATTCTTGGTTTAAGCTGGTTAAATCAAGGTGTTTGCTCGATCGGCAATCCATTCTCGAGAAGAACATCCTTTCTTGATGAAGTGTAGCTTGCTCGAAGCCTTCAACACTTAGAAGATATTCCAGAAGATAGTCTTATGAGCATAAGACATCATGCTCGAGGTAGTAAAACCATGCTCGAATGTCCAAGCTTGCTCGAAGTCCCTACTTAGCCATTTCTTTGAGGAGGTTGAGAAGATTCCAATCTTCCTTGTAAATTTCCGACTCAACATACATGATCAATAGACATATGCGTGGATTTACGAGGCTATAAAAGTTATACGTCCAATATACATATGCTTTCCTATAAATATATACGGCTAGAAACATAAAATGTAAAAATTCCTTTTGAACTGTTCAATCTAGTTCTGACAAGTTTGTTTCATATTTTTTTTATTGCAGATGGTGAAAGGTGCTAAAAACAATGATCCAAAGCACAATATTTATGCGTACTTGAACGAGGTGGATAAGAGGTCAAAGGTTTTTGCTATAATGATGTCATTTCTTAAACGGTCTCGCATTTTCAAGGCGATTTCTCACATTGTTGATCCTTACGAGAAAATTGTCGAAAAGTTCTTGACGAATGAGAAAGAGGAGCGAAAGGATCTCAAGACCGTTATTCAGGATAAGGAGTTGATCATTTCTGAAGCCGTGATCAGACGGGTATTAGAATTTGGAGATGAGGAGACTGGTCCTATTAAATTAGACAAGGAGATGGTCAAGGGATGTTTTCTACGTATGGGTTAGCAGGAGTCAGTGAACACATTATCATTTAAGAAGACGGCGTTATCGAGACCATACAAGTTTTTGGTACATGTGGTGGTTCATTGATGGGTCACAAGAAAGGCGGGTTTATGAGATTCTAGATTACCATATGTGTACTATTGCAGCATTATGCTTGAATCTAAAGTATAATTTCTCTCAGATGGTTATGGATAATCTGAAGCTGGATTTGGTGAAAGATAAGTGGTTGCAATATCCACGTTTCGTTCAGATGTTGAGATGTTGATTGAAGATCCTTTTCCCGAGGTCAAGAAGACCGGTAATGTTTTATTTTTGGGTCATATGATCAGGAACTCACTTGCGAAACTTTCGTCTTATCGGAAGAAAACAGAGGATCATATTTCAAAGTTTCGAGGACTATTTGGACATTTGGTGAATGCTGAGTATGTTGCACCATCAGATGACAAATGGAGAAAGGACAGAAGTGATTATGAGCGTCAGGCTGAGGAGAAGATCATGGTGGATTTTAAACCAGTCGAGGGGGGGGAGCAAACGCTTTATCAAGATCGAGTCTGATACAGAGGTTGTATCTCCTAAACCTAAAAAGAAGAAGAGAAAAGTTGTAAAGAATGAGGTCATTACACCAGTTATACGAGAGGAGTTTTGTACTTTGCTACATCAGAAAAGGACGACGAGGCCACCTAGTCAGATTCAGAAACTCGTCGTCGGGCATTCATGAATCCTCGAGCAAATTTTCAGAAAATAGCAAACGAAAAAGAGGAATAATACCGATAAAACTGATGAACCATATGTTCCTGATGCTGTTCAAAAGCTAGTATTGAAGAAAAAGGGTGCAGTGCGTTTGAAAAAAAAGTCTAAACGTACTAAATCTCCAGTTTTGAAGTTGGTTGACGAACCTGATGAGGTTGTTCAGCCTGAGGTTGTTGTAACACCAATTAATCCAGAGTTTGTTGTTGTTGAGGAACCAGTTGTAGACTTGGGGCGTGATGACAATGTATTGAAGACACCTTTTGTCCAGGCTACACCTACACCCGAACTGAAGAAGGCTTCACCAAAGAGAAAAGCCCAAAAGACATCAGATTTTAGTAGCAGACCATCTCTGGATGCTAGTTCTTTTGTTGATTTCCCTATGAAGAAAGAATTCAAAACTTTGAAAGGTGTAGTAACTGATCAGGTAATTCGGATCGATAGTCTTACTGTGGAGAATGAAAGATTGAGGCGGTAAAATGCTGAACAGAAAAAGGCAATTGCCGAAGGTGTGTTGAGAAGAAAACAACAAGCTGATCTGCTGAATCAACACATGCGATATTTTATGTTTCTTGAAGATAAATTAGGGATTAATCGGATGAGAGAAGCTAAAACGGTTGATGATAAACTGTTTGAGAGAATATATGGTGGTAATGTTTCACTAGAAGAAGTTGAGTTTAAAATGTAGTTTGATAAAGATCGTGTTGATGCAAAGGTAAATGCAATGTGGTTGAAGAGCCTGTTATCCTAACTACCAACCAACAAGTTGTTCAAGAGGTTGGTACATCATCTGCGGTTGAACCTGCTGTGGTTGAGATTTTGATTGTTGAACCAGTTGTTGAGCAGGTGGTTGAGCAAGTCGTAGAACCAATGATCGAATAAACTGTTAATCAGGGGGTAGAAGAGGATGATAAAGAAAAGGTTGATTTTGGAGATTCACTAACACATGATGATTTGATGATGATACACCAGACGAACCAAGTGCTGGAGGAGGTGTTGGGATTAAGATTGGCTCGGGCAACGACGCTAATGTAGATGTCTCACATGACGAACAATCTAACACTGGAGAACAGGGTCAGGGGGAGACATCCAAGGACGGTAATGTTGATAAAGAGTTATTTTCTTTTGCTGGAGATGAATTGGAAGAGGGTGAGATCGAGATGACAACGGCTGACATTGAAAAACTTCTTAATGTTAATAAAGAGGAGTTTGTATTTGACTTTGAGCAAGATTTGGAGAATGCAAGTAGCCATGATATGATATTTTTGGGTGAACCTGTTCTAGAGAAAATATTAGAGAAAAAACCTTTCTGTTATGTGAATGAGAACCAGGAGTTTCCTAAATTCGGTAAAGATTTTGATGAGGATATAGATATGATTAGTCAAGAATTTGACTGTCAAGGAAATCCGGTACCAGTGGACAGGGGAATACAGTTGAGGAAGAAGAAGTTACCCGTGAGCAGATTGATTGGTTTGAACGCCAGAAGGGGGAACCTAAATGGATATATTTGAGTTCTTTGAAGTAATAAAAAAACCGAAGGAGGTGAAGCTGGGAGAAGTTATTAGCATTGCTTATTTGTCAAAAATCAAAAACATTGCGGTGAGAAGAATGTTTGGACTTCAATATTTCAACAGTCTATGTGAGTTGAAATCTTTGCCATGGATGGATGTGATGGGCATTGTGTAGAAAATTGTCCTAAGACGGGTCCGGTAAAGGAGACCTGGAATTTTATTGTTAGACAGTCAAAGTGTAATTTCAAGAATTGAACTCCGAACAGGCTTTCTTACACGAGTCACGAGTGAAGATGGATCCAGAAACGAAAGAATTGGTAAAGACCCAAAGGTATAGGAAGCCTGAAACTTTGAAGATTATACCTGTTTATCCTATGGAACAAGACTTTCATGTACATTTTTGATGGTGGTATTACGATAATAACTATTGAGAAGCGGTGATTGTGTTGAACCGAGAAGGTAGTGGGATGTGCTTAACGTGATGGATCCTATGTGATTAGTGAACTGTTTTAAGAAATACATAGAGGTGTTGTTTACTCACAAGATCCAGATCAGTAGTGAGAAGGAGGTTGATCAGGCGTTGTAGTACCACAGGGTGATAAAGGTATGTCATGCTTATAAAATTCATTCAGGTCGCGTGTGGAAACCCAAATGAAGAAATATGGGAGAAAGGCAAGAAAGGAAGGAGAAAGAACGAGAGAAGGAGATTAAAGACAATATGGAGTACGCTTGATGGTAGAAATACCAGTATAAATCAACTGGTATATCTACTCCGACAAGCCAAGAGGGCTCAAAAAGAAGATCGTGGGAAGAAATGCGACGGGAGTATCAGGAGACTGTGTTTGGAATGAAAGAATGAAGGCCCGAAGATCAAGACCTAGCAATATCCAAGGGGGGGTTTGTTGGAGCATAACGTCTATCGCTAGGGTCTTGTATTTGTTTTTATTGTATTAAAATGTCATATTTTGTAATAGGGATGAAGTCCAGCACATAAGTCCAATGGACCGCATAAGTTATGCGGCGCATAACTTATGCGCCGCATAAACATATGCGCCCATAGGTTGATCATCTCATGTCTATAAATAGTTCATACTTATGCGTTGGCGGTAGACTTTTGGAGAGTTCTAGAGAGATAAAGTGATCTTGTGTGAGATTTAGAGCATTGATATTGTCATATCATCTTGTACTTATCCTTGAAGTTAATGATATGAATGTTAAAGTTATTTGTGTGTTTTCTACATTGATGGATTTCTCAATTTAAGGTCAAACCAATAACATGTTATCGATCCTACGTAACATACACGTCAGCATCAAAACCTTTCAGTAGGGGGATGGAATTGCACGTATTGCACAAAGGGTGGGTTCCGTATAAGGCTTTTTGTTGGGTTAGGTTTGAGTATCCAAGAGTTATGTTGGGTTTGGATTGACTTAGTCATTTTGTGGGTTGAGTTTCGAGGGCAACGCAAAGGAAAACGAGAAGAAATAATGCGAAGCGTGAAGGATTGGACTTAAAAATGAAATTCGTATTAATAACCAAATAAACATTACATGAAGCATTCCTAAAATCGGAATCAGTCATATAAATCATAAAATAAGTAAATAAATAAAATCGCATTTCAATAATAATCTCGTAAATCTTTGAATAAATATATGGAAAATATATCAAATTTTGAAATAAAAATATGGATTTAATACAAATTTAATATAAGTGGTGAAATCGAATTGAAAATCGAGTATTCATTTACCACCATAACTTTTTGAGTTTTCAATTGAAACCATAGTAGTAATTGAATATATAAATGAAGAAGACGAAATGAAACTCGACTATGCATGCATCACCATGACTTTTCGAATTTTCAATTTATAATAATAACTGAATTTATAAATAAAGAAAACGAGTTGAAAATCGACAATTCATGTAATAACCGGACTTTTAGAAATTTCAGTGAATATATAAACACAGAAAATGAATTGAAAAACTCGACTATTCACATAACCCAATGCTTTTCAAAACCATAATATAAACAATCAAGTCTTTGTAATCACGCATTGTATGAACCATCATAACTTGTGTGTTCTAAAAAATCAGAAATACTTAATCAAATCAAACTGAAAATTGGGTATTCGTGTATCATCACGACTTCACAAACATTTAGTTAAAACACATAAATCAAAATGCGTAATCAAATCGAACCAAAAATTGGGTATTCGTGTATCACCACGACTTGTCAGACTTTTAGTTGAAACATACTGTAAAACATTGAGGGTCAGAGTCACATGTCGTATGAACCACCATGATTTGTATGACTTCCTTAGGAGTGTAACCATATCTTTTCAAAAAGAGAATGTGGTCACATTTGAAAGCTTAAAGTTGTGATTCTTATGGCGTTTGGTGTGGTATGCTTTGGCCTAATAGGTTTCATGCCCTTTCTGAACTCTCCAGGTAAGCAACCGGGTCCAGCGTCTAATTGGGATTTGTACGCATTGCTTATCCTTATTTTCAATAACCTTGGTGTCAAGAGTTCAGAAAAAAAGCTCGTCCCCCTTCCAGTTACTACATACCCGCCACGTAAAACCGGCATTAAGAAGAAGAAATATCGAAAACCGAAAGTCATTTGTTGAAACTACTTGAAAATCTTTGCCTTAAGCATAAGCCTTGGACTTGTGTGTGTGCTTGTGTAAATGAGGCGTAATTGAATCATCAACAATAAAGTAATATAACATGTGCATTGAACAGTCACATAGGGCCCATATAATTTCTAATCATGCAACCCTAAACAAATAAACAAATAAGCTAGAACTAACTAGAGCACTACGTCTGTAAGACCCCGAATCCCGGGAATCCTACAGTTGGTAACGTCCACAAATTCACAAAAATTAGAAAAAAACAAACAATTCACTTTATTTAAAACCAGTTCAGAGTAAATAACAGCGAAAAAGTGTAAGTATTTGAAAATCCCAAATACGGGTACAGATGTCTAAAATCAAATGTAAATAAAATATTTGTTTTATTTGAAATTCTCGACCAGAAGTGCCTTCAACCTCCCGAGTAGCATCCAGCACGTCCAAGCGGTAGCATCCACTTCTTAACCTGAAAGTCAATCTAACATACACACAAAGTCATCTTGAGCTGAGTGAGTTCAAGTTTTCATAAACGACATTCATAAAAATTTAAATTCCATGAGTATTGAATATAGGGGAAAATCATGAGTCCATAAAATCATAAATAGCTTTTCTTAACCAAATCATAAGTAAACAAAACATTAAACATCTTTTCACGTAGCACGGGCCTCCTCACCCCGGGTCTTCCCCGAGTAATATATTTGACCCAGCCGCGGTTTAGCAAAACCATTAAAATCATGCAACACGAGCCTCCTCACCCCGGGTCATCCCTATGTAATATATTTGACTCGGTCACAGTTTAATAAAACAAAAACACGCAACACAAGCCTCCTCACCCCAGGTCATCCCCAAGTAATATATTTGACTCGGTCGCGGTTTAACATCCAAACACGTGATACGGGCCTCCTCACCCCGGGTCTTCCCCAAGTAGTATATTTGACCCGACCACGGTTCATAGAACGGCGGGCCTACTCACCCCGGGTCTTCCCCAAGTAATATATTTGACCCAGCCACGTCATAAACATGCAACACGGGCCTCTTCACCTCGGGTCCTCCCCGAGTAATATATTTGACCCGGTCACAGTTTACTATCACATACACATTCACATACAAGTTCACATACACACATACAACCATCTAATTAAAACCTTCAACCAAACAACATCATCACGTTCAATCCATAAATAATGGATAATATAGGAATTAATACTAGGCCTAATAACAACCACGAACCTAGACCACAAGTAATATGTATAACCTTAAAGAATATACGACCACAACGAGTCTAAAATATCCTAAGGCTTAGAATATAATTCAAACATAAATGCATAAATGCACAATCACGAATAAAGCCATGTAATACCATCCAAATAGTTTAGAACGATTAAAATCGGGTAAAATTTATAATAGGGTGTGTATGCTAGCCCAAAACGTAAAAGGATTAAAAAGGGCATCATGAACTCACCTGAAATCAATCGAACACCTGCAATGAGCTAGGAAATCCCTAAGTGCACAATCACAAGCAAGGGCCTGTAAATTATACACAACACGTTACTAAACTAGACCGTAAGAACACTCTTGCCTAATGGGCCGTTCAAGCCCCACACTTTGGCCCAAGGCCCCACAACTTGGCCCAAGGCCCAACACTTAGACCAAGGCCCCACAACTTGGTCCAAGGCCCAACACTTGGCCCAAGCCCAAACAACTTGGCCCAAGGCCCAACACTTGGCCCAAGGCCCAACAACTTGGCCCAAGGCCCAACATTTGGCCCAAGGCCCAAGGGTAATCAAATCGGGTCGAATGCGCGTACCTTAAAACCATTTGTTAAACGAATCAGACCCAAATGGACCAAATTCCATTTTAAATCTTTTCTTTCATCAAGATTATGTCACCCGAGTTGATAGGGCTGACGGTTCCTTTTTACAACTCTTAGTTTAACATTTAAACGAAAATTCGCGCACCGCCGACTCGATTGACGAAGCACTAACCACAACAGCCCCGAGCATCAAAAAAATAATTTTTCCACATCCCTTAAACCCCCCTAGGGCTGTACAAACTGATTCGGTCGGTCACCCGATCAGTTAACGCATCAAACTCAACAATTTGCAAATCTACACCCGATAAACCCTAGTTTTCGAACTAAAATCGATTGACCGACCTAAACACCTCCATTGGCCATGAAATTTTAGTATGTTGTAAGTGAAATACCTAAGAAGATGACGGAGCACGAACTTCAATTATAACAGCCCCGAAAGATGCGAGAAAGGGCAGCCACCGGTTAAGCCTAAAACGAACTTATCGATCAATAACGAATATAACATGCAGATTTTAGCATGCAAAGATGTATTTTATTACATAGGAAAAACATGGAATTAAATTATTAAAATTTTACCAGTGTTGCATAAATATCTTAAGTTTATAAAAATATTTTTATTATATTTTTCTAGTGGACACAAAAATCATAAAAATTCTTCCAACACAGAAAGGGATGTGCAGCTATTTCAGCGCGCAAGAAAATGGTTTTATTTTTATAAAATTCATTACCAAACCAAATTAAACGATTTCAATTGGGTTTGATTCTTAACTCAAAATATTAAGTTCCAGAAGTAGGACCAACTAATTTGGACTTGTTGAAAAAGAGTTATGATGTCGGGAAGACAGACCAGAATCCGACATCCCGCATCAGCTTTGACACTCGATTTTATAAAATCATAAAAACCATTCAAATCTCGTCCAAAAATTACGTATTATACCTTTCTGGAATCTAGACTCAAATTAGAACATCATGGAATCAAGAATTGATCAAAAACAGTGGATTAACATCACGTTACAGACCCTACAATAAACATATACGAATCTGTCAGCAAACTGTTATCATCAAAACTCAATCTTAACGACCAATAAGCGCGCTAATATGATCAATTAAGGTGTAAAAGACATGGGAAATCATAAAGCCGACCTTGAATTGAAGTTTGGCACTTGGAATTGGCTGCAAAAAAAACGAAAATGGATGGCCTAGCTGCTGCCTCTTGCACCGATCGGACAAGTGAAAAGGGGCTACGGTTTTTTTTAATTATAATATAAAATATTACACTCTAGTCCCTTGAGTTGGAAAGATGTAGCAAGTTGAGTGAAAAGTTAAGTGAGAAACGTTTACGAGAGTGGCTAGGAGCTCTCGGAAGAAAGCCGGGTCAAGCCCGAAGATGTACGTAACACTACAAGGCTAAATCTTTTGTCGGAAATTAACGGGCGTTACAACGTCTAATATCCTATCTTATAGTCACGGCTATGATGCCAATTTGTAACACCCCGGCTTAAACGGAAACTCCCGGTTGTAATGTACAGATTGTTCAAACACACGTGACACTATCAAGTGACCATAATATCATTAGTTCATTTAAAATGTCAAGTACACAATTTCAAGAAAGAAATATACATTTAATAAAAGAAAACCAAGTAAACTAAACATTTTACATTTGTTTAAATAACCTAAGTCTAGTGTCTTCGTTATGGCATCATCCTCTAATATCAGTACCTATAGCATATTTATAAAATAATGTCAACTAACTAAATAGTTAGTGAGTTCACATAGTTTGATATTAATATTTGTAGCATATTATTTGCACATATTATTATATAAATACGCTACAGGTACCGTACAGATTGTTCAAACACACATGACACTATCAAGTGACCATAATATCATTAATTCATTTAAAATCTCAAGTACACAAGTTCAAGAAAGAAATATACATTTAATAAAAGAAAACCAAGTAAACTAAACATTTTACATTTATTTAAATAACCTAAGTCTAGTGTCTTCGTCATGGCATCATCCTCTAATATCGGTACCTGAAGCATCTTTATAAAATAATGTCAGCTAACTAAATAGTTGGTGAGTTCACATAGTTGGTAAATACCTGTAGCATATTTGTAAATACCATTCAATTCCATGAACAGTGTAGTCAAGAAAGTAAAGTCCTTTCCAGTAGGTAACAACCAACTTACTCGGATAATCACGCAATTAAGGTCCTTTCCAGTTGGTAACAACCAACATACTCAGATAATGAGGCCCTTTTCCACTTATAACAAAATGGCCCTGAGGACAAAAGGAGGCGTATGATCATACTTATTAAGGCTACCACATGCAAGTATGTTCGAGCAAGTAATCAAGTAACACACAAGTCCATGTAATGAATTGTAGTTTGTAAACGAAATAGTAAATGCTTTGAGTTTGTAGGATACATATGCAACTCCAAAAATGTAAAAGCGTCAAAAAGGGGGGGTGGGGGTGATAAACTCACCTTTGAAATAGATGATAAACGAGAAACGAAATCCGAAAGCGTGTTAAAGAACCCGAAACAATTGAACTTCTCGAATTATAATAAAAATATATACGAAAATTTAAAGACTAATAATGGGATTATTAAAGTTAATTATTGTCTAATTTTGTTGGGAGTATATATTATTTTATTATAACTATTATTATTTTAAGGCATAGATTATTTTAATATTATTTTTAAGCTTAACGGAATTTTAATGATTTGTATTATTTAATATCATAACTTGATGTTAATATAAAAGTTACGTTAATTATAAGGCACAGATTTTAAATGGGAAAGTTATCTTAAACAAAAATATAATAACTATGTTAACGAGGTAAGGTTAAAGAATTAAAAACTATCGAATGATAAGCAAATTTAATAAAGTTTACCGAATTAATTTTACCGAATTAAATTTAACATTACGGAAATATAAACTAATTTTAACGATTTAACGAGTACAGAAGTTAGGTTTTAGTTGAAAATGATAAATTATAAGTTATAAAAATTTTATTTAGATTAAAATAATTTTTATTTGATTTATTATATGATTTTTAATTAATTTAATTGATTTATAATATAAAGGAAAAGGCTTTTAAAAAATGAAAAAAAAAAATTAAGTCATGACCAGGGTTCGAAACCGGGTCTCCACACGCAAACTCTTGTGTCTTAACCAACTGATCTAAGTCTGATTGTTGTTTATAGAATAGAAACAAAATTATATATACATCACAATGTTCTTCTTCAACCTTAGAAAACATTTGAATCTGAATCAAGTAATTTGTTCCATGTTTCCCAAAATTAAGTTGGGGTTTTAATTCACGGCTAAAAATGATTAAAAACCATATAAAGTTTACCTGTAATGGTGATGGGATGATGGTGAAGCATAGTCGCCGGAAAACAAACTTTGAAGATCAATTTCGCAGATTTAGAGAGTATATTAGTGAAGATTAATGTTATGAGCGAGTTTGGTTGTTGATTTAGATGTTATTTTAGGGTTAATTGGAACGTATATCGATTAAATGCTCATAATTGGATTTTAATTAATTTCCGATGAATCCGGCCGTTGACGGGTCTAATTATCCCATAATTGATCGATGTTACAGGTTAATAATGATGATTCACGATGTACGTTATGGCCTATGTGCGTTATTGTCTATGGCCGTTACGAGATTTAATTGAATTATAAAATAGGTTTGGCTGACTTTTAGGGTCGCCGGAAAATTTCTCGGTCGCAGGACTACGCCCCACGCTGGAAGAACGGGATTATGAAGGGGATGGTGGCTGGTTTTTTTTAGGGGGGGGGGGGTTACTATTATAATAATATAATTTAAATACATTTTTTACTTTAGGTCCCTACATTTTCAAGATCTTTTAATTGAGAAAATAAAATATAAATACATTATAAACCTTGAACTTTGAAATGTGATAAAAGGTGAAATAAATGTTTAAATACTTGAATAATTTTTATGTTACACCTGTTTAGTTTGCAACTCTATTAAATTTAATAAAACTTTACACAAAATCGTTAATTCCCTGAAATTTCATTTATTGAACCAAATGAATAGAAAATGAACAAACGATAATCATAAATCATCGGAAAGATAATATAAATGATGAACAACGAACGAGAATATATTGAAAAGATGAAATGAGTCAGTTTAACGAATACGAGTACAAATTCAAAAAACAATTAATGAATGTCACATAAATACATGAAACGAACATGATTTATATATATATATATATATATATATATATATATATATATATTCCAAAAATTTAAGCTGGGTCGGGTTTTTCGAGTTTGAAAAGTAACGAATGTTACACAAAAATATCCGAAAAAATATATATAACAAGAACAGTTCCACCATCTTCTTCCCCACTTCACTATAATCATCATCGCTCTCATCTATCTTTCTAACCACTACCGACAACCACCATATCATCACCATCATCTTCATCTAAACCACCGTCCACCATCACTTCTCTCCTTCACCATACAACACCAGTCACCACCAAACCTACAATCATCAATGACAGCCGCCATCATCATAACAGTTCACCACTACCGACCACCACCGTCACCAGTTACCTCTGATAAATTTGTGTTTAAGTTCATCTCGAGGTATGTGTTTATATATATACTTTAGTTTGAGATTGAAGTATTAAAGGCTTGGTATGTATAATTGTAGTGTGACACGATTATCGAGATTGTTGAGTTGTTGTACTATGTCGGGTGGTAATGTTTGAAATTATTTTTGGGATTTATTGTTACCGGGTCTAAAATTAGGATCAGGTTAGGTATTAGATGTGTTTGTTAATCTTCTTGTCAGGATGTCGGTACGTTAAACAAATTGCATGACGGTTCAGGTTTCAAGTTTAATAAAAATCATTATTTTATTTTTATTTTAATGATATTTTAGTGATGGTGATTTTTTCGGAGTTAACGAGAGATTTGAACTTAATTTAAAAATATTTTATTAGTATATTTCATTATGAACCCGACTTGTCATATACTTATTTACCGACATGTAGTCTATTGTTGGCATGTTTTTCGAGGAAGTCAAACAATTTGTGGTGTGATTGAGTTTGTCAGACTTTAGTATTGAGTCTGCTTGTTTATTTGTTTTAGTGTGTGTTGTGAATTTGTGGAGTCAGTTGCTTGTTAATTGTTTAATCGAGTTTTCAGGTATATAATTTGTTTAGTTTGAGCTTTAGCAGGTATAGATTGGCTCGCCCGTACTCAATCTCCATTCGGACGGGACAATCCGGATTTATAAAAACGCGTACAGGGTATCCCTGATTTTTTTTTCTTCGTTTATTTTTCATTTTATCTTTAGTTATTATTTTGTTATTATTTTAATGTTAAGAGACGACCGCGACCGAAATGCTATACGGTTGTAGCCACATTTTATCAGAGACATATTTAACTATATGCTTTATTTTTTACAAATATGTCTGACATTCCATGATCTTCTAGTGCCACTAGGCACAAGAGGCAGTTTCAGAGGCCGCCAGCAGCGGGCTGCCGTGGTCCGGTTTTCACTACTAGGGGTGCACCTGAGCCCCATCAGTTCATTGAGTAGCAGCCATGGCTGCCTTGTGAGATCAAATACGATCGAGAGGACCTAACCTTGAGACTGGTCGAGCTAAGATTGTTAGTGATGGTCGGCAGATTCCTCACATAGTGCTTCATTTCGCACCACTGTCAGAGGAGCAGGTCATGTTTCAGCAGATTTGATCGATGCAGTTACTCAGGCATCAGAGCTTCGATTGGCAGTTGATATGTTTGCTAGGTCAGGAGGGCATGAATAATGATTTGTTGGCTGGCCGGTGGATGGCTGTGCTTGCTTGTGACTCGACTAAATATGTCGAACTCACACGTGAGTTTTATTCCAAATTTAGGCATTCGGCCTTGGATTTTGCAAAGAAACATGCGGTTTCAATTGCTTTGGCCCAGCGGACGTTGAGATGTTTAAACCGAATTTTATTGTGGCTACCGGGTTTTATACACAGGAAGAGGTACAGACTTCGGCTTTCATTCAGAGTATTCAAGGTTATTTGCCGCGTTATCAGCAGGATCGGGGGTTCTGGATACCCGAGGGTCATTTGATCCGGTTCTGGGAGTAGTTTGCTGACGGGGCCCACTCTAGTTTAGTGGTCGAGTCATCCATCAGGGACCTCGTCGACAAGAACATTAACAGAGTTGTTGCCTACACTATCGTTGGCCGTCATTCTGGCCGCGAGAAGTGCATCAACCTTGATCTATTGTGCTTATTCTCGATTATCAGCCGCCGGGAGGCCGACATAATGATGATATTATTTGCTTCATTTTCTTATGGCAGACGTTTAGAGGGGGTATCAAATCGTTTATCTATGGGACACTACATTATGAGTCTGGCGGAGCGTTTGGGGTTTTTTGATTGGTATCCCAGAGTGTACTCCACAGAGGGCCCGTAACTGCAGTTATTACGTTAGCAGAATCCCGGAAGGCCGGGATCTGCAAGTTATATGACCCATCATAGTTGGTCTTGGTCAGATGGGGCCACAGGTTCCTCCACCACCAGGGATAGATGCTGCGATCGCTATGCAGATGGGAGTTCCCACACACAAGAAGCACATCATGGTCCCACAGATGCAGAGACCTCAACAGCAGTATCCTCTCAGGCAGCTGCCACATAAGCCAGCATAGCCAGTCATGTTAGAGATGATATATCAGCACAATCTTACCATGCAATCGGAGACATGGGCCCACCTGGCTCACCATGATGATTACTTTCATCTTTTATTCACTCCTTTGCAGGTACCGGTTACCGATTAACTTCGAGGTCCTGTGATGTGCTAAAAGTAGTTATTAACTTATTACTAAGTAAACGATAATCTAGACACTAAGTAATAATTCTAGACTCTTAACTTATCTAAAACTACTAACCGGCAAATGAACCGGTCAACTCCAATACAGCTAAGTAAGTCCGGATATCGAACCCACGAGACTCTTTAAATTACGTTAACTAGCTAAATTAGACTCAACTACAGACACGACTATTTATTTCTTATTATTTATTAAAAAAGGGGGGGTTTACTAAAAACTAAAATTAAACTAATTATTAAAACTAAAGACGACTCGACTTAGATCTTAGACTTAATGTAGATGATGATGGAAAACCACCTAGGCTAGAATCACCAAAGTTTCAGTTATCACTTAATCAGAAAATGCTTCTTATGGAACTGGGAACATAAAATATTCACTTAAAAGAAAACCCGAACAAGACCCCTGACCCTTCTCAAGGAGACACCTACGGATTTCTATTAATTTCTTCAACACACCAGTTTAATTAGACTTGCTTACGGTCGCTAATTAATTATGAACGAGTACATTTATACGAAATCCTACCTTACAACGTGGAAATCAAAGGCAGTTTAATAAATTCATTCGACTAATAGACAAAGCTGAAAAATCAAACCTAGACGGACTCCTTATGAAGAACTAAATCTAGAAATCTTAATCAACCAAGACCTATCAAATAACCTATCACCTTACAGTTTCTTAGGTTAGCCGCACACTTTTATTTATTTGATTAATAATATTGTTTCTATGATCTTATTATAAATCAATCACAAACTAGTCAAGAACACACAGTAAATGACCTAATAAAATCCTATTATATGAAACAATCACCAAAGACTCCGTGAAACAATAAAATTCACCAAATAAAACCAAGCATACATATGCATCATATAAATAATATTAAACTCTTTACTGATTCATAAACCCATAACGAAAAGCAAATCCCAAATAAAATAAAACATCAATCAAAGGTTCATCATAAGCCTAGGCAGTCTAAGGGTTTAGCCAACAACCATACTCAAGATCAAAAGATAATAAATATGTTCAAATAATAAATTCATAAGGAAAATAATAGATTCAAACTGAATAATAATATTGTTTGGATGAGTAGGTGTTGAACCCAGACGATATCTGCTCGAACCAAAACTTGCTCATTCTCTTATTCTTTTCTTTTTTTTGTTCACGGCTGCTCCCTCAGTTTCGTCTTCTCTGCCTCCACGAAAGTTATAATCCCATTGCCAAGCTGCTCCAAGAAATAATCCTAATGGCGATTCTCCTTTTTCTTCAATATTCCCCCTTCAAATATATATATATATATATATATATATATATATATATATATATATATATATTCATCATAATGACGGTGCATAGGGTTTTATTTTTATTCCTAATTCTACCGAAAAAATAACTAAATAAATAAATACAAAACATTCGGTTCTAAGATTCCTTTCTTGATTCCACCAAACTTTTCAATCCTATTATTATTATTATTATTATTATTATTATTATTATTATTATTATTATTATTATTATTTTTATTATGTTTTATTTTAGAGTTTATTTTCCTTTTCTTTTCTTTTTCTTTTAATCTAAATATTTTATATAATAGTTAATACACTATAATAATATTAAGTGGTAATATATAACATAATTGACCCTTAATTCTTCGGTTTCAAGTTTATTAAAAGTGTTTCATTTTAGCTCATTGTTTCTAGAAACCATTAAACTCACATGTGAACCAAATATTAATAATATTCGATAAAAACATGGCTCAAAAGCACTTAAAAGTAGGAAATATTTATATAATAATATGTATAATTTAGACCACATCATCCTGACTAGTGGCAGGCGGCCATGCTGGGGAGCTAGTGGTGATGCAATTCAGGCTGAGTAGGCAGGTGATCAGCCAGTAGCTGGGGGTGATGTCTTGATGGAGTAGTAGTGGGTGGCGCAACAAACAGCCGGTTACGGTTTCTGGCTTTATTTTCCCTTTATTTTTTTTATAATCATGATTTATATTGGGAAAATGTGTATGGGGTAACCGGATGGGTAACATATGTATATATATCTTTTGCTTGATGATTGTTGTTTGATGATTGTATATTGTGTTGTATTTGGAACTTTGTGGATGTAATTCACTATAAAACCCTCACGAGACCTCACTCCTTCACCGGGCTACTGGGGGTTTAAAGGGCTTGTCGCATATACTTAATGCGACCATGATTCCTATGAAAGTGAATTAGGTCCTTTAACATTTTAACACATTTAACCAAAAATTATTGTGAAACTAAATAATTCGGCTTGCTAAATAGTTTTTATCAGTTTGTATTTATTGTAAACAGTTGTTTTTGTTTTTGAGTCGTTTGTTCGTTTATTTGAATAAACTGGGTTTCATTCAAATTAGTCACCAAATATGCCTATTTCACACCCGAACCTAAGCCTCAGAAAAACCCGTAGTTCGAGTCTTTATGCAACCGGTGGGTAATGAGTGGAGATATGACTGACGTGCAAGCTTATTAAGTTGTGATTCATATTTGGCATTTGAGGGTAGAGTTATATACTAGCACACCTTTTGCTAGTCCAGATATCAAACCGAGAAGAGTGTTGATAGTGTGAGGGCTATGAACGTGTATACCTTAATCAGAAACAAAGTACACTTGTTTTAGGCGGCTCTATGTTTTTATGACATCATTAATATATTTGTTGTGTTGTCAATCTAGAAAGTGTCAGTCTGAGAAACTGGGTATGACCTTAAACCTTACTAGTATTAATGGCAATAATTGATATACCTATGATGGAGGTTGATGTTTACTTTAGAGTTTGCTTAAGGGCAAACAAAAGATATATGTGGGGATGTGATGGGGTTAGTTTTGTACATATTTTAGTTCATTAATTGTATTTAGATGTTTATTTCATGAACTTTGGTACTTCATAGGTGTGTATATTGTTTTAGGTCAAGGGTGATTAATGCGGCTATTTTGGACCCCTACGAGCACGAAATGAAGATCCGGGATGACCAGCAAGTGAAACAAAACAAGAAATCAAGTTTGCTTGTGAGAAGATTTGTCACGCCACGCAACAGGATGGAAGACAGTCCATCTCGATACGCAAGGGACATAAATAAATGAATGTTGACTTTTTGGTCCGTCATCCCACGCGATGGACCTGGGAAGACCCCATCACGATACGCGATGGGTATGGAAGATAGGAAAATTAGGGTTTGATATAATATGATATTTTGGCGAACCTATCCTCATTATTGACATTCCATATCATATTCTAGAGCTTGAGAGATCATTTCTGACACACCCCGACTAGTAAATTGCGGAAGCGTTAAACGGGAATGTAACAGACACCTCCGGTATCAACCACATTGTTTATAAAGAACAATACAAACTAATTTATAATATTTTACATCGTTCTAACTTCAATTACAAACTAGGTGATACAAATCTAAACCAGCCCGTTAAGCTGCTTTACTTCTTACTAACATACTTGCATCAATTTACCTAGCATTGATCGCAAGTCCAACACATAGCACATTAGCTTTCTAATCCAAATCCATGACACCTAAAAAGCACGTTAAAATGGGTCAACTACAAGAGTTGGTGAGTTTCACGAGTTTTAAGAAATCAGTTATGCGTAATCACAATGTCGTAGTTTGTATATACACCATGTAAGTATGTATGTTTGTATGTATGTATGTACGCTTATCAGTACGTTTGTTTGTATGTTTTTTATGTAATTATGCTAAGATACAATGAAGCCTTGACTGTTCGTTCGTGCTACGTTCCTCCATTTCCCATGCACAATCAACCACTTTGGTCTCCCTTCCGCCCACAACATTACCGAAGTAGCTATGTCTAACACTACATAGCATGTTTGTAAAATTATGGTCATGTGCAAACGACGTTATGTCTCAGCAAGCCGTGCCGGCTCCGTTTAAGTTTGTCAAACCAATAATACTATTCACAAGCCACCGGCTCGAAGTTAATCACTGTGTTCGTGGGGACTTTTGTGTTTTAGCACTTATATAATTCACATCATTAAACAATTTCGAGTATATAGATATGTATCAACAAGCTTTTCACCCCAAAAGTTCATAAAAATGGTTTAAAAGTGGGGTCATGAAACTCACTGTTTAGTCGGTATTCAACACGATATAAGGTACTGGTTTGTTCTGCTTGCTAGCACTCAATCCTATAATAATAATAATAATAATAATAATAATAATAATAATAATAATAATAATAATAATATTTTAATATTATTATAATCTCCATACTAAACTGGGTTGTATATCTAGTCCGGGTGCGACTGTCATGCCCAGAACATGTCAATAATCTTAGATTGTGGCGTTGTTCAATATCCAATGTTTTAAACCGTACTTGGCTCAGTTTCCTTATTTCACCAGCTGAGCCAAGTCAATCATATACGCATTTGGAGAATAGGTACGAGTATGTAAACTTTGGTAAACATGTTGGTTGATAAAATGATTAAATTTATATAGAAAAATCATAGACTAGATATCTGGATTCATTACGGGGCTCATTTCCGTTTATTCAATCTGGTTTGAAGAAAAACGCTCACAATCCATCCGAATTTTCCGGATTTCTCACAAAAAAGTCCGGTTTTACTTAATTAACCCGAAATATACTATTTGATCACTCTTGGTGTTCTGATATCTCAACAGATCCATTAATCGCAAACCTGTCGGTTTTTATCAGAAAAGAATTTGTTTAACTTTCAAATTAGCACAATAATTATTCGTTTGTCATTAAATTATGAAAATTTATAAAATTACCAATTAAAATATGCAGATTTTTATAAAAATGTTTTTGGAATTATTTACGGATTTATTAATTTATTAAAATTCATTTTATATTCTATATTTAACCCGTAAATCGTCAGTTTATATCAAACGATTTCCGAAAAATCCAAAAACATTTATGAGTGATCCAAATATCTCCCAAAATAGCTTGTAAATTTTCCAGAACCTAACAATATATCCAAGTTACCTTTCGAGCCAAAAAACGACTACAAAAACTCAAATAAATGCGAATCTAGAAAACATAGCTAGGGTTTTCCAAATGACTCCAAATTTTATTTGTGATCATATTATGCCATACCTGAGTTCTCCACAAAATCTCATAATTTTTTAAGTAGTTTAAGTATTTTTCCCAAATATACGTCCCTAAACGGTAATAAATTCGCCAAATATTCTCGGATGGTCGAAAAAATTACCAAATGTGAGTATGGACTCATTAATATGGTCCCTGATGTCCTTAAAAAATTTCACAATCTAAAAACAAGCACGCAACATTCTAATTATAAGAAACCCCTAAACGAGCGTTTCGGCATTACCTTTGCGGTTTTCGTTCGTTTCAACTGTTTTCCTCAAATTTCTAGGTTCTTGTCCATCTAATATAATGTAACTACAGGTCCTATATCAAAAACCAAGCATGTATCATCAAAATTTCAGCCTTGAAACTAAGGGTTTCGGTTAGGGCTTTAAACCGAACATTTGAATCGTAAAAACACGATTTAAACCCGTTAATCCGTGTGTATGGCTAAAAAACTTATCAAACCAGGTTCTTAACCATGTGTATGATCAAAACATGTTTTTTTTTTTTGACAATTTTTAGTGTTTTTACATGGTTAGAAGTGATTTTTGGTAATCAAACTATGTTTATATGAAATTAAGCATGTTTAAACAAGGCTTAAATGATTAAAAATGTTCACTTACCTTTTGGGTTTGAGCATGGGAGAGGAAGAACAGATCTTGCTGGTCCAGAAGTTACAAGAATTACGTGAAAATATCTTACTTACTAATATTTATTTTTATATATAAAGAAAACTTAAGGGGGGGGGGGTCCTCTTTGGCGAGCTGGAAGTTAGGCCCCCTGGCCTTAATTTTGGGCCCATTTACCTCGTTTTGCGTGTCTGAATAAGAATTCCCGAGTCCAAGTTTATTTCGGGTTCGGTTTTTGGCAAGAAATATTTATCAGGTACGACAAACAGCGCGAAAACGTGTTTTTTGGCCAAATTGTTTGTAAATTTATAAAAGCATACCAATTATTTGTGAAAATCCAAAATATTTTCACGGATTTCTTAAAACATTCCAATAAATTTTTTATAAGTCTTTTTCGGCTTAACGGATGATACAATGCTTGTTTTGGAACTATCTTTCGCGTTTAAAGTCATAGCGGCAATTAAACGAGTATGTTTTCGTTTAACTGATTTGCTATTGACTAAGGCCATAATATCAATATGTTAGCTAATAATATATATAAATATATATATCACTTATAGATGGCCACCCGGGATATCCGGGTCATAACCAGACCCATATGGTTATTCGTTTGCTCGATATGCAATAAGCGTTTAATCACTTATTCTTCATGTAAATACTAAAGTATATATGATTTTGTCACTAATGTCACATTCTTCCCCAGTTAGAAAAATTTGTCCCTGAAATTCGATATACTAACTATGTCTTCTTAAGGGAAAAGACATGAGTATTTGTTTTGGAATTCGTTTTCAAATATGTTTGGTTCCCTATTGTGGATTTCACCGAAGTTTAACCAATGAAATTTTTGTTGAGTCGTAACTGGTTGATTTTGCCGTCCATTATTTATACATGGTTCTATACAAAGTTTGGTCATGTGTAAGTTTTCAAGTGGTACTATCTCTGCCTCGTCAATAAGGCACTTGTTTAGGTTCGATATATAGGATGTTATCAGCAAAACTCGACTCTAAAAGATAGTTTTAGTCGATATGCAACAGAATTAATTTTGAGGTAACTTCGTACGGTTCCGTGTACATTCACGTTAGCTTATCGTTTTCTTCAACTCAAATAACACCTTTCAAAGGTCAACAATTTACTACGTACATCGGTATAGTTCTTTTGTCAGTCTCAGGCAGCTTTCAGTTTGTTTTTTAATCTTACGAGCTTTATCTGTGGGTTCCGGATTCAAATCGGATTTTGCATTTTGAGTGTTGCCAACTTTCAGTATAATAAAGCAGCAATTTATATTCTTGCTCGTATCATACCGGTTATTGTGCCACTCGTATAACATTATGATAATTATTAGTATTCGAGGATTAGACAATGAAAAATGTTGGTCCTAATTTTCTCTAAGGTCTAATATACAGGCGGTAAATAAATCTATTAGTGTCTGTATAGTTCGTTCGGATCAAGCGTTTGTTTGGAGATGGTAGGTCATGCTTAAACCGATTCGGTTTCCTAACTTCATGCATAGCTTACCAAAAATAAGAGGCGAAATGACTATCTCAATTTGTAATAATTGGAAAAGACATGCCATATAGAGATATGATTTCGTTAACATAATGGTAGGCGAGCATTTCAGTTGTGTAGTTATGGATCAGGAGAAAATGTGCAAATTAAGTTAGCTGGTCAATTAGTACCCAGACTACACTGTGTTCTCAGGATGATTTATGAAAGTGTGTTACGAAGCTCATAGTAATTTGTTCACACTTCCACTGGGTGTTTCCGGTTGTTATAACATTACCAAGGGTTTTTGATACTCTACTTTAATTCTAGCACGAGTCAGGCATTTACCGACATGTATTGCTATATCTTTATTCATACCGGGTCACCAATAATATTCCTTTAAATCTTTGTACTTCTTATCAGTTCCTGAATGAACGGAATATTCGGACTTATGTGCTTCATTCATGATCAAGTCCCGTAAGGTACCAAGAGTTGGAATCCAGACTCGATTTTTGAAGTATAGAATTTCATCGGTTTTTTTCTCAAAGTTCTGCTAGTTCGCGTGCAATGCAAGCAATCTGCTTTTAAGGCTTCATTCTTGGAAATAAGGATTTGCTCGGTAAGGCTAGTTTAGACACTCATTCTAAGTACTCGTACATTGAATGGTTTAATTCAGTCTTTTCTGCTCCAGGCATCTGCTACTATATTAGTCTTTCTCGGATGGTAACGAATTTCACAATAGTAACGATTCAACAATTCCGCTCATCTTCTTTGCCTCATGTTCAATTCTTTTTGAGAGACTTAGTATCGGGGTTTGGCATAATTTCTGTTTCAATAGTTGAAAAGCTATTTCTTGCTTTTCTCCCCAGTCATGGATTTGATCTTTTTGGGTTGAGAGGGTTAAAGGTTGAGCTATAACGGAAAAGTTTTAAATAACGCGCCGGTAATACCTAGCTAATCCCAAAAATTGGCGAATCTCTTTTGGTGACTTCGGTGCTTGCCAATTTTTATTGGCTTCGATGTTACTCGGGTCTAGCTGAATTCCGTGTCGGTTAACAACGTGCCCTAAGAATCAAACTTCTTGCAGCCAAAATTCACACTTGGATCATTTGGCATACAATTTCTCTTGCCTCAACAACTCCAAGATTATTCGTAGATGTTGCTTGAGTTCCTCCTTGGTTTCGAACATATTAATATATCATCAACAAATACTATCACAATTTGTCGAGATATGGCGTACAAACTCGATTCATGAGATCCATGAAATTGTAGGTGCATTAGTTAGCCTAAAAGGCATAACTAGGAATTCATAGTCACCACACTGAGTTTGAAATGCCATTTTAGGATATTTTCCTTTTGAATTTTATCTTGATGGTAGCCGGATCAGAGATCGATTTTTGAGAGATAGTTCGTCCCATGAAGTGGGTCAATAAATCATCTATTCATGGGAGGGGATATCAGCTTTTTTGGTTTACTTTGTTTAGTTCCTGATAGTCAATACACATCCTAAAGATTCAATCATTCTTCTTTACAAACAACACTGGTACACCCCATGGAGAATAACCAGGACATATCAAGTCCTTGTATAATAGTTCTTGCAGTTGACTAGATAACTCCGGTGTTTCGGAAAATGTAAGTCGAAAAGGTATCATAGTAATAAATATGTATGTACATATGTATGTATGTACGCTTATAGTATGTTCTTTTATATGTTTATGATGTAATTAGTCTAAGTTACAGCGAAGCCTTGACTATTCATTCGTGTTGCGTGCCTCCATTTCCCACACACAATCAACCAGTGTGGCCCCCCTTCCGCAAACAACATGCCCCAAGTTGTTATTTCTAACACTACATAGCGTATTTGTATAATTATGGTCATGTGCAAACGGCGTTATGTCTAAGCAAACCGTGCCGGTTCCATTTAGGTTTGTCAAATCAATAGTACTATTCACAAGCCACAAACTTGAAGGTAATCACTGTGTTCATGGGGACTTTCGTGTTTTAGCACTTTGATAACTCACATCATTAAACAATTTCGAGTATATAGATATGTATCAACAAGCTTTTCACCCCAAAAGTTCATAAAAATGGTTTAAAAGTGGGATCATGAAACTCACTGTTTAGTCGGTATTCAACACGATATCAGGTACCGGTTTGTTCTGCTTGCTAGCACTAAATCCTATAATCAATGTTACAATAATATTAATATTTTAATATTATTGTAATCTCCATACTAAAATGGGGTGTATATTTAGTATGGGTGTGGCTGTCACGCCCAGAACATGTCAATAGTCTTAGATTGTGACGTTGTTCAATATCTAATGTTTAAAACCGTACTTGGCTCAGTTTCCCCATTTCACCAGCTAGGCCAACTCGATCATATACGCGTTTGGAGAACAGGTATGAGTATGTAAACTTGGGTAAACATGTTGGTTGATAAAATGATTAAATTTATAAAGAAAAATCATAGACTAGATTTCTGGATTCGCTACTGGGCTCATTTTCGTTTATTCAATCTGGTTTGGAGAAAAACGCTCAAAATCCATCCAAATTTTCGGGATTTCTCACAAAAAAGTTTGGTTTTACTTAATTAACCCGAAAATATACTATTTGATCACTCTTGGTGTTCTGATATCCCAACAGATCCATTAATCGCAAACCTGTTGGTTTTTTCAGAAAAAAATTTGTTTAACTTTCAAATTAGCACAAATAATTGTTCGTTTATCATTAAACTATGAACATTTATTCAATTACCAAGTAAAATATGTAGATTTTTATAAAAATATTTTTGTAATTATTTACGGATTTATTAATTTATTAAATTTCATTTTATAAGCTATATTTGACCCGTTAATCGTCCGTTTATATCAAACGATTCCCGAAAAATCTGACAAAATTTATGAGTGATCCAAATATCTTTCAAAATAGCTTGTAAATTTTCCAGAACATAACAATCATTTCAAGTTACCCTTTTGAGCCAAAAACGACTATAAAAACTCAAATAAACCCAAATCTAGAAAATATAGCTAGGTCTTCCAAATGACCCCAAATTTTATATGTGATCATATTATGCCATACCTGAGTTCTCAATAAAATTTCATAATTTTTCAAGTAGTTTAAGTATTTTTCCCAAATAAACGTCCCTAAACGGTAATAAATTCGCCAAATATTATCGTTTGGTCGAAAAAATTACCAAATTTGAGCTGGGACTCGTTAATATAGTCCTTGATGTCCTTAAAAAATTTCACATTCTAATCATAAACAACCCCTAAACGATCGTTTCGGCATTACCTTTGCGGTTTTCGTTTGTTTCAACTGTTTTCCTCAAATTTCGAGGTTCTTGTCCATCTACAGGTCCTATATCACAAAACCAAGCATGTATCATCAAAATTTCAGCCTTGAAACTTAGGGTTTCAGTTAGAGCTTTAAACCGAACTTTTGAATCATAAAAACGCGATTTAAACCCCTTAATCCGTGTTTATGGCTAAAAAACTTATCAAATCAGGTTCTTAACTATGTGTATGATCAAAACATGTTTCTGGACAATTTTTAGGGTTTTACATGGTTAGAAGTGATTTTTGGTAATCAAACTATGTTTATCTGAAATTAAGCATGTTGAAACAAGGCTTAAATGATTAAAAATGTTCACTTACCTTTAGGGTTTGAGCTTGGGAGAGGAAGAACAGGTCTTGCTGGTCCAGAGGTTACAAGAATTATGTGAAAATATATTACTTATTATTTTTTATATAAAGGAAACTTAAGGGGGGGTCCTCTTTGGCGGGATGGAAGTTAGGTCCCCCCGGGCTCCATTTGCCTTGTTTTGCATTTCTGAACATGAATTCCCGAGTCCAAGTTTATTTCGGGTTCAGTTTTTGGCAAGAAAAATATATCGGGTACGACAAACAGCGCGAAAACGAGTGTTTTTCGGCCAAATTTTTGTAAATTTATGAAAACATGCCATTTGGTTGTAAAAATCCAAAATATTTTTATGGATTGCTTAAATCATTCCAAATAAATGTTTTGTAAGTCTTTTTCGTCTTAACGGATAATACAATGATTGTTTTGGAACTATCATTCGCGTTTAAAATCATAGCGGGTAGTTAAACGAGTATGTTTTCGTTTAACTGATTTGCTATTGTACTATGGTCATAATATCAATATGTTAGCTTATAATATGCGTATATCACTTATAGATGGCCTCCCAGGATATCCGGGTCATAACCAGACCCATATGGTTATTTGTTTGCTCGATACGTAATAAGCGGTTAATCGCTTATTGGGCATGTGAATAATAAGGTGTATCCGGCTTTGTCATGAATTTCACAATTTCCATCCTTTCTAATCATCTAGAGATCATCCAAATGGCTTTTATCACCATAATTTAAAATCTTTTGATGTTGCGGCGCGGCTAATCTTTGTTGAGTCAGATATTCACAAAGGAAGATTGGAATCTTCTCAACCTCCTCAAAGAATCGGCTAAGTATGGACTACGAGCAAGCTTTAACATTTGAGCATGGTTTTACTACCTCTGGCATGGTGTTTATGGATATAATACTTTCTTCAGAGAATTCTTCTAAGTGTTGAAGGCTTCGATCAAGCTACAATTCATCAAGCAAGAGTGTTCTTCATCGAGCATGGATTGCCAATCGAGCAAACATCTTGATCAATCCAGCTTAAACCAAGTGTTTCGAGCACATTGGTGGGTCGAGCATGGATGCAATAAAGAATGATATCAAATGTTCTAAGTATAGACTTCGAGCATGGTTCAGTCCCGAGCAAGCTTTACATCCGAGTATGCTGAAGTTTGTTTTCAGTAAGTCACTAAGGCAGGACTGAAGATATCTAGAAGAACATGCTTGCTTGAGGGACTTATTCGAGCAAAGCAAGGATTTTTCAAGAAGATTGAAGCATGCTGGAGGGGAAAATTTTCTATCTGAAAATATTCCAAGTAAAGTGTACTCGAAGACTTGCATCGAGCATACAGTGCATATCAAGTCTGCTCGAACAAGACATATCATACTCGAAGACTTGTTTACACTTGTATTCATTTTGTTAATAATTATGTAATGATTAGGGTATTCTAGAAGGAATGTAAGGGGCCTATAAATAGCGTCTCAGGTTTCCATTTATTGTAAGCGTGGATAAGACACATAATACAAGAGCATAAACATTCCAGCGAATATTCCTTTTGTGTTTTTTTCTCGTACAGTCGCTGCCGCCTTCACGAAACCCTAGACATTCCTTTCACTATTCCATTAATGATATATTCAATATAGTGAATCTTTGTCTTTGATTTTTTTCTTACTGAATATCTATTTATATTTCATACCTTCACTCACATCCCCTGAATATACTGATTCCGCCAGGATATTCAGGAGGCCTTTGGGTTTATTAGATCTGTGTGTTCTTATCAACCTATTAAGATTTGCACCAGGTCCGGTCCTGACAAGTGGAATCAGAGCTTTGGAAGCTCTCCGAAGGCCACGGGACTGATGGTTTTGAGATAAAGGTTGAATCTTGAAAGGGTTTAAGGGTTGCTGAGTCCATATCTGCAGATATGGATGATCAAGAAGTATCTACAAATAAGATACCAAGGTTGCTCGGGCAAGAAAACTTCATAAAATGGAAAGTGTTATTTGAAGCAGTTGTGAACTATAATGTCACCGAGCTATGGAACTCAATTAGAGATGGACAATATATTCCTTCCCTAGTAGCAAACAGCAATGCCGCTATTGAAAGACAAATGAAGAAACGAGATGACAAGGCGTTGTCAATGCTGAAACTGGGTCGCTCATGGGACATATTGACCAGTGTGAATCACCACAAGACTGCAAAGGAGATGTATGATGCAGTTATCGAAATATTTGAAGGAAATGTTGAACACAGAGACATAAAGAAAGACAGATTGAAGCAACAACTTGACCGATTCAAGTTCAAAGAAGGTTGGATGATGTTATATCATTTCTACAAGCTATTGAGCATGAAATGATTGAGAACCATATGATAAGAGAAGAGAAGCCTTGCTTTCCTGTGACAAATGCACTAGTTGCACCAGTGGGCAATCTCTCTATCAAATCTCAGCAACAGCAAATTATGGAAGAGCCATCTGAAACAGGATCTATGTGTGGAGGAAGCCAGTCAAGATTCAATATTCAAATGATTGAATACAATGATTGTGCATCAACAGCAAGTGGACACCCTCCCTACGCTCAAAATTCAAACCAAGGGACTGACTACCAAGCATTATTCTCCATGTTCACTGATTCCTATAATGCCTTTGTTGCAAAGAACCTGATACACACAAGTGTTGTGCAAGAGGACTTGGAACAAATTGATGCAGATGATTTAGAAGACATGGATCTCAAATGGCAAGCGGCCATGCTGGCGGTGAGAAGCAAGAGGTTATACAACAGGACAGGAAGACCAACCTTCTCTGGACCTAATGAGAGAATAGGATTTGATAAGTCAAAGGCAATCTGCTACAACTGCCAGAATCCTGGTCATTTTGCAAGGGAATGCAGTCTTCCAAAACAATTTGGAAATCAAATGAACCAAGCACAATTCCACCAGATTTAACATCAGAATCATCAAGGGTACCAACAGAGAAATTAACCCACAAATCAAAATCCCTATCAGAATCAGAACATGCCCCAACAACAACAAACCCAGCCTCAGCAAAGAAACAATCAGCTGCAGATATAGGGGAACCAGAACAGGGGAGCTGTTAATGTTGTGAACCAAAATAGGGATCAAGGGAATGTTGCAGTGACCATGGTGCCTCAAGATGGTTAGTTTGATTGGAGCAATCATGCTGCAGAAATTGAAAAGGAAAATGTTTCATACATCGCTAAAGTGCATGAAAAGAGAGAATCTTCAAACTCACAGATACACACTGAACCTTCTATTTCCGAACTTCTTTTAACAATGGTATATTGGTTTTTAATGATCCCAACTATTGTCTTTTGGTCACTGCTGGTCCCAACTAATGAATTGGCTACTGATAGTCCCAACTTTTAAAGTATTTGTTCCTAATGTTCCGCGACTAATAGAATCTTAACGCCATTAGTTTTAGGTCGTCGGAAAAACGTTTTTGGCCGGAAAATTCAAATTTGTTGTCGGAAAACACCACCTAAACACCGCAACCACCGCCAATTGACTCACCGCTAACCACCTACCACAACTTGAGCACCATCAGCTAATTCCGACGATGGTTCTAGGGTTTCCGGTAACCTCAATAAATGGGGCTTTTACTAGAAAAAGGTTCCTAAAGGTCCGATATGAAGTTACCAAGATGTTTGGGACGAAAATGTTGAGTTTTCGGGAAAAAAATTGAGTTTTCCAGCCAAAACCGTTTTTCTGGCGACCTGAAACTAACGACGTTAGGATTCTGTTAGTCGCGGATAGTTAGGAACAGATACTTTAAAAGTTGTGACCATTAGTAGGCAATTCATTAGTTGGGACCAACAGTGACCAAAAGACAATAGTTGGGATCATTAAAAACCAATATACCTTTAACAATTGATGATCTCAGTAAGGAGGTTGGAAACTGGAAATCTGAGTGTGGGAGAAAGGAAGCTATGCTAAATGTCTATGAAACCAGTGAAGCTTAGAAGAAGATTGTGTGCAAGCTTATATGACTCAATCAAAGATGAATATTGAAATTGAGGGGCTGAAGAAAATGTATACTGAAGAGAAGCTTAAGAACTCAGAATTTTTAATCCAAATGGAATTCTTGAAAATCTTGTTTCAACAGGAAACATAGATACATTGAAAAGATGAATCCTGAAGAGAAGTACAAAAAGGTTCCACCGTCCTTTTGTGACAAGTATCCTCTTAAAGTTGACAAAAAGCAAAGAGAGGAGTATCTGAAGCAATTCAAGATTGTTTTTGAAGATAAGAAAGAATTTGTAGAGATGCATGAGAATGTGACAGTTAATGAAGCAAGTGAATATGTGATGAAGGAAATTACTGTCCAAGCAGAGAAAGAAATGAAAAATGTTGAAGCTAAGAAGAAATGGAGTGAATATTCAAGTGAAGGAAGCACTTGTAGCTGTAGAAGTGACAAGTTATCTGATTACAAGAAAAAGAAGAAGCCTGCAAAGAAGAAAGTTGAAGAAAAGATACCAAGAGTTCCTAAGGCAAATCCGAGAATGAAGAAACACTATGAACAAATGAGAAGGAAACACAAAGTATTTGTTATATGTGAGATATCTCAATTTAGGAACAAGAGTGATCAATCAGGAAGCTACTCAAATGATCAATTCTATGCACTAATATATCCTGTATTCTCCAATCATGAGCTCTTTGATATAGGAGATGTTGAATCTATTCCAAGGAAAAGATATGTGTCTGAAGAAAAGGTAAGTTCATAAAATACATCTGGAAAGATAAACAAAATCAAGTTTGTAAAAGAAAAGTATCCACAAAAGCTTGAAGTGAATAAACCAATCAAGATGGAGTTCAGTGGATCTTTGTATGCAAAAACTTCTTTAGGTTTTGACTTTCCAAAACCTAGTGAAAGAATTAAAGACAAACAATTGCTAGAAGATATGTGAAGTTTTGGTAAAGTATGGTGCAAGAAGTGTGATGTCTATGGACATCACACTGACTCATGTTGGGTTGAAGAAGAGAAATTTGAAATTACTGAATCTTTTTTGGATTAAACATGAAGGGATACAAGCAGATGCATGAAAGATACTTGAATGGTGAAAAGAACTCATCAGATGATGAAGATCACAAACTCAAGTTGGAGAAAGATTGAAGACAGTCCTTAAATTGAATGAATGATCAAATGAGTCAAACAGGACTGTTAGGGGAAAGAGACCAGGCATGAAACCAAAGGGTAAAGTAAGACCTAGAAATCTAAATGGAGATGAAAATTTTCTACTGAAGCAAGGTTTTGAACCTAGAGTCTTCCAGTGGAAAATAAAAGAGGAAGTGGAAAAGAAGAAGGAGTTTGTGATTAAACAATTTGAAGTGAAAGATGTTGAAGCTACTATTGTATATGAATATGAATCAGATGATTCATGTGAAGCGGTGCATGAAGATCCAGTTCAAACCTCTGTTGAAGTCTCAATTGATTTTGACTTACAAACTGATGAATTTTGTAACTCAGAAAGTAACCGATCTTCTTGTGTTTGTATGTGCAGGAACAGTCCTCAAATGGAAATGATATATGGTATATGAACAGTATTTGTTCTAGGCACATGACTTGTGATAGAGAAACACTTGTGAACTTTGAATAAAAGTATGAAGGACCAGTTGCATTTGGGAGTGATGAAAATGGAGGAAAAATTGTTGGTATAGGCACTCTTACAAATGGCAAAGTATCCTTTGAGAAGTGCTGCATGTTGAAGGACTACAATACAATCTGCTCAGCATTTCTCAAGTGTGTGATAAAGGATACAAGGTCGGATTTGATGATGCACATTGTTTCATTTTGAAGCCTGAGTTTGTCATCCCACGTGAAATGATAATGATGATGGCTCCAAGGAATGAAAACCTTTATGAACTAAGAATGAAGAATGCAGTATCTAGAGGTGGTTCATGCTTTGTATCCAAGGCTACTGAAAATGATACCAAAATGTGGCATGGGAAGATGTGTCATGTTAATCTCAAAAACATGAACAAGCTTGTGAAAGGAGAGCATGTTATATGTCTTCCTGTAAAAGAATTCAAGTTAGAAGAAAAATGCTCTTTTTGTCTCAAGGGAAAGCAACACAAATCCTCAAATAAGAGCAAACTGGTCAATTCAATTGATAAGGTCCTGGAACTACTTCACATGGACCTGTTTGGTCCTATAAGTATTCCAAGCATTGGAAGAAAGAGACTCTGCCTTGTAATAACTGATGACTATTCAAGGTTTACATGGTCTTTTTCATGGGACATAAAGATGAGACTCCTGAATTGATCAAGAACTGTGTACCGAGAATGGAAAATCAACTTGAAAAGAAAGTGAAAGTGATTAGAAGTGACAATGGGACAGAGTTCAAGAATGGAATTCTAGAAGAATTCTGCACTTCTAAAGGGATCTTTCAACAGTACAGTGCTCCAAGGACTCCTGAACAAAATGGTGTTGTAGAAAGGAGAAATAGAACACTAATTGAAGCTGCAAGAACCATGATACCAGATGCCTTCTTACCATTGACATTTTGGGCAGAGGCTATCAATACTACATGCTATGTGTAGAACAAGGTCCTATTGAACAAGACTCATAACAAGACTCCATATGAGATAATCTTTAAAAGAAAACCATATGTGAAGTTCTTGAAGCCATTTGGATGTAAATGCTCACTGTTGAACACAAAGGATTATCTCAACAAATTCCAATCAAAATAATTGGAATGTTTCTTTGTGGGTTATTAATCTCATTCAAAGGCTTACAGAGTCTATGTCAAAGATCACATGGTAGTCATTGAGCCTCAAACATTATCTTTAATGAAAATCACTTCAATAATGTATAAGGACCAAAGTGGCTGTTTAACTTACAGAAAATGATTAAGTCATTCAAAATTTATAATGAAGATATGGATGACAGCATGTTCAGAACAAGCATTGAAGAAAAGGATAAGCAAAAGAAGATTGATCTGGACAAGTTGTTATCAACTGTTGCATCAGGAGAGAGAATTTAATTTTGAAAGAAATAACAGAAGACCAAATGAGATTGATCCTAATGAACATGAAGCACCAGTTGAAATCTCAAATGATGGTCCTAGTGGAGCAGAGAGTGAACCAATGCAAAGTCAACCTGAAGAGACAGAAAGAAATGAAGACAGGTTCCAGTCACTGTTTGACTCTTTGCAGATTGGAAACAATGAAGCATCCACATCAGGAAATGCATTCAATCCAAAGTCCCCTGGAACTGAATAAGAACCTCAAAATTAAACTGCTGATGTGAACATGACAAATCTAGATACTGAAGTCATTGCAGATCAAGTTGTTCAGACTTCCTCAATTGAAAGAAACCATCCTTCTGAGAATAGTATTGGTAACCTGCATGAAAGAGTGACCAGAATTTCTTCTAAAAGAGCAAACAGTTGTCTTAATGCTTGCTTTCTCTCCCAAGTTGAACCCAAGAACATTAATCAAGCTTTGAAAGATAACCATTTGGGTAGAAGCAAGGCAGGAAGAGTTGGCTCAATTCAAGGATCTATAGGTTTGGGATTTGGTTGACAAACCTAGAGAAAAATATGCAATAGGCACCAAGTGGGTATTCAGAAACAAAAAGGATGAGAGAGGAATAGTGATTAAGAACAAGGCAAGACTAGTGGCTTTAGGATGCTTACAAGAATAAGGAATAGACTTTGAAGAAGTCTTTGCCCCTGTTGCAAGATTAGAAGCCATCAGAATCTTCTTAGCATATGCGGCATCCATGAACATCAAAGCCTATCAACTGGATGTCAAGTCTGCTTTCTTAAAAGGAAAGATTAATGAAGAAGTCTATGTCACTCAACCTTTAGGTTTTGAAATACAATTAATCCAAAAAAGGTGTACAAATTGAGAAAGGCATTGCATTGATTACATCATGCTCCTAGAGCTTGGTATGATGAGCTCTGATGTGCTAAAAGTAGTTATTAATTTATTAACTAAATAAACGCTAATCTAGACACTAAGTGATAAATTCTAGACTCTTAAACTTAACTAAACTACTAACCGGCAAGTGAACCGATCGACTCTAGTACATCTAAGTAAGTCCGGATATCGAACCCACGAGACTCTTTAAATTACGTAAACCAGCTAAATTAGACTAAACTACAGACACGACTATTTATTTATTATTTGCCTAAGGGGGGTTTTACTAATAAACTAATTCTAAACTAATTTTAACCAATTAAGAAAACTAAAGACGACTAAACTTATAACTTAGACTTAATTCAGATGATGATGAACAACCACCTAGGCTAGAATCCCCTAAGTTTCAGTTATCAATTAACTGGGAGACTATTTAGTTATGGAACTGGGATCGCGAAATAGAAGCTTAACAGAAAACCCGAACAGGACCCCTGACCCTTCTCAAGAGACACCTATGGGGTTCTAATAAGTTTTAACGCACACCAGTATTAAAAATCAAGTTTCCTTACGGTCACCTAATTAATTACAAACTAGTTCGTTTATACGAAATCCTACCTTATACCGCGGAAATCAAAGGCAAACTAATATATTCAGTTGACTTGATAGACAAAGTTAATCAATCAAACCTAGATGGACTCCTTACGAAGAACTAAATCTACCAATCCTGATCAACAAAGACCTATCAATAACCTAGCACCTTATAGCTATTTAGGTTAGTAGCACACTTAGGTTTATTTGATTAACTAATATTATTCCTATGATCTTATCATGAAATCAATCATAAAATAGTCAAAAACACAAAGTAGATGAACTAATAGAAACCTATCATAATGACGAACAATAATCAAGGCAACTATGGAATAATAAAACTTAATTAAACAACCTAAAGCACACATATGCATCAATTAAATATAATTAAACCTTTTAACTAGTTCATAAAAACCATAACGATAAATAAATCCCAAGTCAAAATCAAACGTCAACAAAGGTTCATCATAAGCCTAGGCAGTCTATAAAGTTTAGCCTAACTTCAAAAAAGCAAACAAAACGATAATAAAGGAAATCATTGCAAAAATATATAAGAACGGAAGATTAAAGACGATAAAACCCGGAGTCTTCGTTCTTGGATGATAAGCACTTCACCGGCTGATTCCTAGCCTTCAAACCCACCAAATATTGCAATCCTAAGCTACAAGAAACTCCAAATTCGACTATGGTTCGCAGGGTATGCTTATGATTAAGTTTGGGGGTGTTTACATTGGTTTACTGGGCCCAAAACTGATAAAATACGAAGAAAATTCGAGAAACTGGGTCCCCGAAGCGCCGCACGGCAGCGTTTTGCCTCTTGGTCGCGCGGTGCCGCGGGCTAGGGTTGGCTGACCGGTCCCATTCGTTTCCTGATGCGGTCCGGTTCAATTTTGATGCTCCGGTTCACCGTTTTGGCTTGTTTTAACTCTTTTTTCGCCTTTTTTAACCATAAACAAGTCCCGGAATCTACATTATTCAAATATGTTAGTAGTATACAAATTCTAATAAAAACCGAACATAAACTAATAAAATAATATATAAATATACAAGGGACTTTATGTATATTAAGCATTATATCATATATGTTGGACTCGGTCTGCCCAAGACACATATTATTATTGATGTGGCTAGTACGTTATGATCCAAGTCGGGTCATACCCAATAACAAGCTAGACAAACACCAATAATATTTGTTTATATATGATATGATCATAACAAACAAATATTAACACTTGAGTTATTTGGAAAGGGGTTTCTAAATACATTGTACTTGTGAAATAAATAAATCATATGGATGATTTATACTTTGAGAGAGAGCATTCCATAGTGTTATTTAAGATGGTTAAATAACAATATGTGAATAATGGTTACCAAGCATGTTACCTATATTGTGTTATATTTATTATTAGAAATAACACAATGTGAGTTTTATGATATAAAAGTTATTTAAAAAAATATATATATATAATTTGAAATGGGTGAGAGGATGGCCGCCCCCCCCCCCCTTTACTCTGTTACACCTTTTATTTTATATTATTATGTTTTCTTTAGTGGAGACATGCATTGGATGTAAGTGGGTGCCATGGGTGGTGCTTCCATTAACTCCCTAACTCTCTCTCATTCATTCTACAACATTTTGCAAGTAACAAAACATTCCTCTCTTCCTTTTATCTCCCATTTTCGGCCACAAGGAAGAACATCAAGGAGGAGTTGGTTTTTCAAGTGAATCCTAGCTAAACAAAGGTGTATTGTCGGAGGCTTGGGGTATGCTAGCTTGAGAAGCTTCCATATTCAAGTTCTTGCCTTTTAATCACTCTTTCTTCACCTGGTTTTGGTTTACTTGAAAGGTAGTTTAACATGCATGAACTTATAGTGACATGCATGTGTTTGATAGTATGTATTTCATATATGGATCCGGGTTTGGGTTTTGCATGTATAAAACTGGTTTTATACACTATAAACTAACAAGATTTAAAACATTTATCCATTGCGTTTTTGGTAAAAGTAAGGTTTTATCACTTTGATAATCTTGTTAAAACCCAATAATCGCATCAAGATCCGCTTATACGGATGCATGCTTCATTAGACCCAAAAATTTTCGGGTTTATGGTGGGGTTTTACCATATAGCTAAAAATTTTAGGGGTTTTGGTTACCCCATGGTTTTTCAAGATTATACTTTACATGCATGTGGTAATCTTGAAAAACTAAGTCATTTGGATGATTGATTGTGTTGTTTGGACAAAACCCGAAACTTTCAGTTTGGTCAAGTTTGGGCCGAAAGTTTTAGGCCAAAGGGGAACCAATTTTGGGTCTTGGATTATTGCATATTTGGATGTGTAATAGATGTTCATAACCTAGCCATGGCTTTGTGTTTGGTTGAATGATTGTGTTGATGTGTTTGTTCATTCAAGTGGTTGTTTGTTCATTCGATATGGTTGTAATATTTATTTGGGTTTGTAATCTATTTATTCATTCAGTTGGTTTGTAATAATAAGTAGATTAGATGCATTTATTTTACTAGAAAAATGTATTAGGACATATTTTGTAAAAGAAGATGCAAGGATGGAAGCCCAAATAAAGTGGAGACCACAACAAGGGGGTGAACACTTGGAGCATTTAGATGCGGGATCAAGTGGGAGTTCACCGACACAAGATTATGTCCTTTCGGGTCCCTTAGGAAAGACCTTTTTGACACACTTGTCTTCGGTCAACAAGTGTAGTCAATATTAGGAGGCTATGGTTATGAACTTCTGGTTGTATGTTTTATGCTTGCATGGTTGATTTTCTTTTGGTTGTGTTATTGCAATATGGTTTGCTAACTACTTAAAATCAACAACTAGCATAAAATTGGTTCCTTAGAAATCGTTAGGTAATAAAATTGGTTTTATTAAGGCCTAATTATTTCACAATAAAATGGGTTTTATTAATAGGAACTTTGAAAATGGGTTTTTCAACTAAGTACCATACATTTGAATGCATGCAAATGCTAGGTACATAAAAGGTTTTCCAATCTAGAAGTTAGAAAACTAAAAAAACCCTTTTATAAAATAAGTCGAACACCATCCTTTTATACAACACTCAAATCACTTCGGAACTCGATATGGGATAAAGGTCACCTAACCATGTTGGAGGAAACTTGTGAGTTTGAGGTGGGTTTATCATATTTGTGGGATAAAGGTTACCTAACCACTTGTATGTGTAAACTCACATGTGTGCATAAGTAGGACGACTTAAATTGGAAATCATGTGAATACGGTCACCAAAGCATGGTGTACAATGGTATTGATGGGATTAAACATGCCAACTAAACATAAGATGTTTAACCGATCCCATAAAACTAGAAGTTGCAAAGGGTTGCAATCGTCAAACGTTGACTACCTTGTTTATTTAAATAGTAGGATAAAGGTCACCTAACTACTATTTGAATTAGGGGTGTCAATCGTGTCGGATTGGCGGGTTATCGGGTTAATAGGTTTCGGGTTGGCGGGTTGGCGTGTCGAGATTCTTCAACCCTAATCCAACCCATATATTTATTCGTGTCGGGTCGTGTCGACCCATTTAAATTCGTGTCGTGTTCGGGTTGTGTTTCGGGTCAACCCATTTTACGTTCATTTACGAATATGATTAATATTTAGTGGCTTAATATTAACCTAGACAATCAATTACTCTTATGCATATAAAGCATTTTAACAATTTTGTGATAGATCTAATTGTTTTTGTCAATTTATCTCTCATTTCCAATTAACAAACTTAGGTTCACATATTTTGCTTAAGATAAGAATAAACGAGTGGAGATAATAAGAGAATAGATGGTTAAGACTAATAAAATATAAATAATAGAAGTGAAGAGTGGACAAAAATATTTAAAAAGTAATTAATTTAATTTATAAAAATTAATAGATATATGAAAAATTATAAATTAAAGTATTTAACTTTAAAATTTAACACTTATTATCTCTAAAATCAAAATATTAACTTCTATAAAATTTTTAAACGGGTTAACAGGTCAACCCATTTTTTGACGGGTCGGGTTCGGGTTGACCCATTTTTTAGATGGGTCGGATTCGGGTTGACCTATTTAAGAAAACGGGTCGTGTCAGCCGACCCAAAACCTATATTATTTCGTGTCGGGTTTCGGGTCGTGTTAGGAATTGACAGCCCTGGTTTGAATGTAACGTTGGGTTCTAGATTTTAATCATTAATTGTCTTGGAAACATAAAGGGTATTAACGATTAAAATTAATTGATATCGAAAATACTAAAATTTAGCTTTGTTATATTTGTAGATGGCTGCAATCAACAATCCACCTAACGTTGTTATTCCACCCGTTAGTAACCTATCACTAAGATCTATTCTCGATAAGGATCGTTTAAACTATACCAACTTTATGGATTGGTATCGAAAATTGAGAATCGTTCTTAAGCAAGAAAAGAAATACTACGTAATAAACGAGCCTATTCCCGATGAACCTAGCATTGACGATGCCGAAGACCATAACAATTGGGTTAAGCACAATGAGGATTCGGTGCAAGTTTATTGCCTCATGTTGGGAACTATGATTCTCTAAATTTAAAAGGATTTTGAACTTCATGGTGCGTACGACATGATCACCCAACTTAAGGAAATGTTCCTTACACAAACTAGGGTGGATTGCTTCGAAACGGTTCGAGCGCTTCATGCATGTTGTATGGAAGAAACCCAATCGGTCTCAACTTATGTACTTAAGATGAAAAGCCATATTGATCGTCTCGAGCGCCTTAATTGTCGCGTCTCAAACGAGTTAGCCACGGATTTGATCCTAAATGGGCTAACCAAGAAATTTGAGACTTTTGTTATGAATTATAACATGAATGGGTGGGACAAAAGCATTGGTGAGCTTCATGCAATGCTAAAGACGGCCGAGATGGGAATGGGTAAAAAGGTTTTACCCGTTCTCACGATCAATGAGGGAAGCAATAAGAAAAGGCATCACCCGGAAACTAAGGCAAAGGTTGCCAAAGGTAAGGGAGAAGTCATGGCTAAGTTCAAGGGAAAGGCGAAAGCGGGACCACCCAAACCAAAAGTAAAGAAGCCAAAGGTTTGCACGGAGGATCCGTGCTTTGGATGTGGGGAGATAGGGCATTGGATGAGGAATTGTCCAACCCATCTAAAAGAGTTGGAATCTAAGAGGGATGCGGGGCAAACCTCGGGTACAACTTTCATGATTCATGTTGATCTTAATATTATTTCCTCTAACACATAGGTATTGGATACCGGATGTGGAACTCATATTTGCAATTTGTTGCAGGGGTTCAAAGGAAATGAAGGATTCAAGAAGGGAGATATTAGTCTCTTCATGGGCAACGGAGCAAAGGTTGTTGTGGAAGCCCGAGGGGACTACATTTTGAAGCTTCCAAATTGTTTGGAAGTTATTTTAAATAATGTTTTGTATGCTCCTAGTTTGACTAGGAATATTATCTCCGTTTCACTTCTAAGACAGTATGGTTATGATTTTAAGTTTATGGATGATTGTATTTATGTTTTCATGAGTGATGTATTTTATTTTAAAGCATTGCCATCTAATGGCATTTATGAATTGGTTCATAATAACACATCTTATGATAACATGTTATACTAATCAAGCACCAAAAGGCTCAAAATGGATTTGAGTAAAACTTATCTTTGGCATTGTCGCCTTGGTCATATAAACAAAGATCGCATACATACACTTCAAAAGAATGGTCTTTTGGAATCAAATGAAGGTGATTCATTTGATAAATGTGAGTCTTGTATGTAAGGAAAGATGACCGAGGACCCCTTTAGTGGAACAAATCAAAGGGCAAAAGACTTATTAGGTATCATACATTCGGATGTATGTGGTCCTTTTAAGGCAATGACAAGGAATGGTGAAAGATACTTCATTACCTTTATTGACGACTATAGTCGTTTGGGTATGTGTGCTTGTTAAGACACAAAGATGAAGCTTTTGAAATGTTCAAAATCTTCCAAAATGAAGTACAAAATCAACTCGATAAAACCATCAAAGTACTTCATTCGGATAGAGGACGTGAATACCTAAGTGATGCTTTCCAAGATCATCTTAGAAGTTTTGGGATCATCTCACAACTTAATCCACCGGGAACACCACAACATAATGGTGTGTCTGAGAGGAGAAATCGAACTCTATTAGATATGGTTCGATCTATGATGGCTAGAAGCACATTGCCTCTATCATTTTGGGGTTTCGCTTTGCTCTCAGCGGCCCGTATTCTAAATATAGCCCCAACCAAGAAAGTGGACAAGACACCTTTTGAAATATGGAATGGAAGGGCTTCATCATTATCATATTTAAAGGTATGGGGTTGTGAGGCTTATATCAAGAACAACACCCAAAACAAACTTGAAAGTAGATCCACTAAGTGTATCTTTGTAGGATATCCCAAAGATTCTATGGGATATTATTTCTACAACCCAACCGACCAAAAAGTGTTCATTGCTCGAAAGGCCGAGTTCTTGGAAACTAAGTTCCTTATGGAAGGTACTAGTAGAATGGTGGAACTCGTGGAGGATCGAGAACCACAAGCCGATACACGTTTGGTTGACACTAGCAATCAACAAGAGGTTGTTGAGAATGATCAAATGGTTGATCAAAATACACAAAACGTTCGCAAATCCGGTAGAATTAGTCATCCACCCGAAAGATATGGATTTTTCATGGATGAATGCTAAGTGGTAGATTCGGATGAACCCACCACATACCGTGATGCAATGTCACAATCCAATTGTGACAAATGGCTTGAAGCCATGAACGTAGAGATGCAATCCATGCATGACAACCAAGTATGGGATATGGTTGTACCACCTCTTAATTCCAAACTGGTTGGAAGTAAGTGGGTTTTCAAGAAGAAAACCGATATGCATGGAAACTTGGATACTTATAAAGCAAGACTTGTAGCAAAAGATTTCACTCAAACTCAAGGGATTGACTATGATGAAACTTTTTCTCCCGTAGCAATGCTAAAGTCGATTAGGATATTGTTTGCCGAGCCGCATATTATGACTATGAGATTTGGCAAATGGATGTTAAAACTGCTTTTCTAAATGGGCATCTTAAGGAAGATGTCTATATGGTTCAGCCTGAAGGTTTTGTCGATCCACAACATCCTAAAAAAGTATGCAAGTTAAAGAAATCAATCTATGGACTGAAACAAGCATCTAGAAGTTGGAATCACCGTTTTGATGAAGAAGTTAAGAAATTTGGATTCATCAAAAATGGTGATGAAGCTTGTGTGTATAAGAAAGCTAGTGGGAGCATCATTACCTTCTTAGTATTGTATGTTGATGACATACTACTATTTAGGAATGACATTCCAACCATGGAAGGTGTAAAAGCATGGCTTGGAAGCTGTTTTTCCATCAAAGATCTTGGAGAAGCCGCCTATATTTTGGGAATAAAGATCTATATGGATAGATCAAGGCGGTTGATAGGTTTAAACCAAAGTGCATACATTGACAAAATCTTGAAAAGGTTCAATATGGAGAACTCTAACAGAGGTTTGGTACCTATTCAAAGAGGAACGATATTGAGTGGGTCTCAATGTCCAAGCTTAAAGGAAGAGCAAGATAAAATGAATGGGATGCCATACACATCAGCTATTGGATCCATCATGTATGCAATGGTATGCACTAGACCGGATGTGTCATGCGCTTTAAGCGTGACAAGTAGATTCCAACATAATCCGGGAAGTAGCCACTGGATGGCGGTTAAGAGTATATTGAAATACCTTAGAAGGACTAAGGATATGTTTTTAATATACGGTTCGGGTGAGGAGGAAATCGTTGTAAAAGGTTACACGGATGCGAGTTTCCAAATCGATCGAGATGATTCTCGATCACAATCGGGATATGTTTTCATTATGAATGGTGGGGCAGTCTCTTGGAAGAGCTCGAAACAAGATGTGGTAGCTTTGTCACCATAGAATCGGAATACATCGCCGCCTCATTGGTAGCTCAAGAAGCTGCGTGGATTAGGAAATTCATTGTCGACCTAGGGGTGGTCCGTACCATTCAGGACCCTCTAGAAATCTTTTGTGACAACGAGGGTGCGATTGCTCAAATCAAGGAACCTCGTGCTCATCAAAAGACGAGGCACGTTGAGCGGAGGTTCAATTACATAAGGGATGAAGTTGAGAAAGGAAAGATATGTATTCGCAAAGTTCACACCGATCAAAACATTGCGGATCCACTCACGAAGCTCCTTGAAAGGCCAAAGCATGAAGGTCACACTTGTGCCTTAGGACTTCAATATTCTAGTGGTTGGATATGATCTAATTTTGTATTTGGATTTCGGAACAATTGTTATTTTCACTCATTCATATGATTATGGTTTATCATTATGACATTTTGAGTTATGTTCCATATTAGCATGTTTAAATCCGTGAATAAGTTACTTATTCTAAATGTCCGTAGTGGCTCATATTTGTGGAAACAAATATGAAGGTTAGACTATTATGAACGTGGATTGGTAGATATTCATAAGGTATGAATATAGAGCAAAAGGTTGCCGCCAAGGTTTATAGATATTTATAGGATATAAATATTGGACTGACCCGCTCTCAAATGTTACTACATGAAATCTTTGTGATTGATCATAAGTAAATTTGAGTAAAAGGCGAATATCATAGTATCCTCCAACCAGAGATACATATTGGGTCTTGATATTCACCAGCTATTATACTTTGACTTAGTTCTTTGCTGCTCTGAAACATGACAGTACATAAGTCTAAGATCAGGTATAGTACAAGGTGATTGTGAGAGACGTATGTAGTCAAGAGGGGATTTGTCCCTCTTATTCGTTGAGAGTAAGATGTCTAAGGCCTGCTAAGTTAAATCAACAGAGAATGATCACTCTGTGTCTCTTGATTTGACATGACATCCGTGGCAAAAGGATAAATGATAGATTCACCTAAATCATTTCAAGTAAGGGACTTGAAGGGGATGATGTTATTGAATGGCACTTTGTCATGCGTATTAGGGGTAGTAAACCCTAGTTAGGCGGTATTTGCTACTTGCATCAATCTTCTATGTATCTTGTGCAAGTGGGAGATTGTTGGACTCGGTCTGCCCAAGACACATATTATTATTGATGTGGCTAGTACGTTATGATCCAAGTCGGGTCATACCCAATAACAAGCTAGACAAACACCAATAATATTTGTTTATATATGATATGATCATAACAAACAAATATTAACACTTGAGTTATTTGGAAAGGGGTTTCTAAATACATTGTACTTGTGAAATAAATAAATCATATGGATGATTTATACTTTGAGAGAGAGCATTCCATAGTGTTATTTAATATGGTTAAATAACAATATATGAATAATGGTTACCAAGCATGTTACCTATATTGTGTTATATTTATTTTTGGAAATAACACAATGTGAGTTTTATAATATAAAACTTATTTAAAAAATATATATATATAAAATTTGAAATGGGTGAGAGGGTGGCCGCCCCCCCCCCCCTTACTCTCTTACACCTTTTATTTTATATTATTATGTTTTCTTTAGTGGAGACATGCATTGGATGTGAGTGGGTGCCATGGGTGGTGCTTCCATTAACTCCCTAACTCACTCTCTTTCATTCTTACAACATTTTGCAAGTAACAAAACATTCCTCTCTTCCTTTTCTCTCCCATTTTCGACCACAAGGAAGAACATCAAGAAGGAGTTGGTTTTTCAAGTGAATCCTAGCTAAACAAAGGTGTATTGTCGGAGGCTTGGGGTATGCTAGCGTGAGGAGCTTCCATATTCAAGTTCTTTCTTTTCAATCACTCTTTCTTCACCCGGTTTTGGTTTACTTGAAAGGTAGTTTAACATGCATGAACTTATAGTGACATGCATGTGTTTGATAGTATGTATTTCGTATATGGATCCGGGTTTGGGTTTTGCATGTATAAAATTGGTTTTATATACTATAAACTAACAAGATTTATAACATTTATCCGCTGCGCTTTTTGTAAAAGTAAGGTTTTATCACTTTGATAATCTTGTTAAAACCCAACAAAATATCCCCACACTTATCTCTTTTTCGTCCCTGAAAAAGTCTAATTGCAATGGGATCAGCATCGGAGAAATACAGTCTTAAAAACATATAAGGTTATCTTAAGCATTTAAGTTCATGTGATATCAAAAGCCCCATAGGTCTCACACTTTAGAGTTAAGATCCACCTACCTCATCTCAAGCATAGTAAAGACAATTAAAAATAATCGAGTTGAAGCAAACTGGTTCAACATATCACCGTAAGATAACAACCCCTTAATGGTAAGAAGAAAATACACTTAGATGGAATTAATGGATTATAGGTCAAGTGAGGTCGTACGAGCATGCCCTAAATATTATTGGACTTTTTCCTATATATTCCATAAGAAAATATTTATTGGCTAGAAACTTTTGAGCCCAATAGTGTATCCTCAGAGTCGCCATCCCCTTGGTAACACGTAAACTCTTAGTCTCGTCTAGTATGTGCACTTTGGCCTCTTTTTCTATTTTTGAGAATGCTTCTTTGGCATTGGCATTTTTCAGTACATAACTTTTCTCACTTTTTCTTTTTAGATCAACTTTTGGAATACTTATTTATTTATTTATTTATTTATTTTGTTGTGCGCTTAGGCATCTCTTACCTAAAAATATATAACTAAAGACTAAAGCTCGTATAAAATTGGACATTTGCGTGCGTCACCACTCTTTATTTATATTCATAAAATGGAGTGGCGTGCTAATTTTAAAGTGCATTCAATTCTCACCACCTTAGGGTAATCAGCTTATGGTAATACTCCCTATACCTTATCGAATTTCAGCTTCACTGTCCCCCTAGGATGAGAACCCACAAAATCTATGATTAATTATGTTTATTAAGAATATGCAATGGAACACCTTTCAAGACTAGTTGGGCCTACCGACACATCCCAAGCTTAGTACGCCTTTATTTATATTATCTCATATTATTAGTAGTTTGAAAAACCGATTCCTGATAAATATCCTCATCTCCCATTTATGTGCAAAAGAAACAAAATCAAGGGACATTTTTCAAAACTTTTTCATATTTTTTTTAATTATAATTAAAATTTAACTACGACTCAAATGTCCTTTCCCCACACTTAAATTTTGCATTTTTCTCAATACAAGGATAAGGACGAAAAATAAAAATAAAACCGAAATACAAAAACCAAAAACCTAAAAAGAAAAACAAAAATAAAAATAAAGAAATAAGATAGATAAATGGAAAAGACTTAGCTGGAAATATGCGCATGAAATAAGATGCCAAAGTCTTCATCCTTGAATGCCCTCCAACTCCGAACGTACGCATCAAACGGTATCTCCTTCTCTCACTCACAAACAAAAGCGGCAAACACAACAAACAATATCTAAAACATATCTTATCAACTTGATAGATGTTAAGCACTTAAGTATTGTTCCAGACCAATCAACCCAACCAAGAAATAAAACATGAATAAATAGCAGCAAATAATAAAAAGTATACAGTTCGGCTGCCCCATCCCCACACTTGAATTTTGCATTATACTTCATGGGGGTCATTTTTCTAGCTCAAAACCTGCTAAACTTAAAAACAAAAACAAAGAAGAACTACAAAAATCTACGTTAGTGACTCGACAAGACTCAAAAATAATAATAGGACAAATATACAAACTCTACACTTGAGTTTTCACTCAAGACAATCTCCTATGTGAACTACTTGGCTGTTCGAGTGGAGATTCCTCCACCACGGTTAAACTCCATGGTCCTCCAAGAAACTGCATCACGATACGACCATTCATATTCAATCATATTCCTCTTATCCCCAACTTTTCCACACTCCACAAACTTTTGCAGACCACCACCTCTCTCTCTCTCTCTATCAAACTCCATCGCCTCTCGAGAACTCGTGACCTCTTTCTCCTCCAAACAAACAAACTCTAACAGAATGGGTGTGCTCAAGACGTGGATCCATGCCCAGAATAAAAGACTTAATCGCATAAACGGGATGACATGGATCAATGAGACCATCTTGACCACTCAGGTGTCTCATGGATTTAGCAACATATGTAACACTATCGTCGCCGACTCTAAGAGTGATCTTACCATCAAAAACATCAATAAGTGCCTAGCAGTACGTAAGAACGGAAAGACCAAAAATAATAGGAACTCTCTCATCAGCCTCCATATCTAAAACCACAAAATCTACGGGGAAAACCAAATTATCGACTTTCACAAGCAAGTTTTCTACTATCCCCCTAGGGTACTTCACCGAACGGTCAGCTAAAGACAAGGTCATGCGGGTGGGTGTGAGCTCTCCTATGCCTAGCTTCTTAAACAATGAATATGGCATTAAGTTTATACTAGCTCCTAGATCCGCTAAAGCTTGGCACGAGGTATCCCTACCAAACAAACATGGAACAGTGAAAACACCGGGATCAAGTAACTTCTCCGGAACCATATTGAACACTACTGCCAAACACTTTCCGTTCAGTGGAACGGTCGAAAGCTCCTCCATACTTTCCTTTCGCTTAAGAATATCTTTCAAGAACTTGGCATATTTCGGCATATGCTGGAGGACCTCGATAAATGGAAGATTAATCCTAAGCTGCCTAAACATATCTAGGAAGTTCCTTAACACAGGCTGGATACGGCATACGAGCATGATCTATAAGCGGTGAAGGCCTGACATCTCTCGGTTTCTTTTCCTCATTTCCTCTAACTATGGACTCACTGGTTGGTGCGGTACTTGCCGGGTCTAGCCTAGGTTGCACCCTCCCAGGAGTCTCCAACACTATCTCCTCATCCACAAACTCATAACTCTCCTCTACCTCAATCTCTCTCTCCGGACCTAAAACCCTACCACTATGAGTAGAAATGGCATTTATTTGAGCGGACGGATTTTGCTGAGTAGAACCTGAAAACTGACATGGGGGTCTCTCATCTAAACGTCAGGCTATATCACCTACGGTCCTTTGCATGTCGAGCATAGCTGATTGTTGATTCTTAAGAAGTATATCATGCTCAGCAAGAGTCTTTTGAGTAACTTGATCTCTAGTAATGATTTGCTGCATCATCTCATCCAACTTATTATACAGATCTGGCCCATTACTCCCACCTTGACTACTTTGATCCCCACTAAATGATTGATGCTGCCCCAATTAAGATTTGAACTTGGTTGGAAACCAGGGGGTATACCGGAAGAACGCCAATTAGAATTATAGTTACTATTTTTATAATTGTTCCAGTTTGAATTATTAATACCATTAAATGTATTAGAAACTCTATTTTGCGCTCCTATGAACTCTACCTGCTCCTGACTCATCAATGGACAATCTAAAGTCCCATGCCCTCCTCTACACAACTCACACTTATCTATCTTAGCCTTAGGTTTTTTAATCTCACTGGCTAGACTCTCTAAGGCAGCAGCCACACTAGCATCCAGATTAACTTGGTGCACACCTCGGACGGATGAGGGTGTACTAGTGACAGGATTTGATTCCCGTTACGTGGCTTTTTAGCAAACTCGGACTGAGCAAAACTTTCAAACAATTCATTACACTCAACTACATTTTTCTTATCCATTAAGTTACCTCCAGCAGTAGTGTCGAAACGAGCCTGCGTCTTATATGTCAGCCCATTGTAAAACTTCTAAACAAGGGCCTACGGAGTAAGACCATGCTGTGAACAACGGGCCAGTAAACTCTGAAGAACGCTCCCAAGCTTGATAGTACGGCTCGTCCGACTCCACATGGAAAGAATGAATCTGATCTCGGAGACGAGATGCTTTGGTGGGCGGGAAGTATTTCTACAAAAAAGCGGTATGAAACGCCTCCCAAATAGTGAATGCTCCAGCAGGTTGCGAATCAAGCAAAATGGCGGCACGACCAGTAAGTGAAAACGGGAATAAATGAAGGAAAATGGCTTACCAAATCACCATGTACTCCCAAAACTGTGTTTTAACTCAAGCTCAACCTATCGCTCAATCTTACCTACCCCTCGAGCATGTTTCAATTGCGGAGATTCTTATCATTTCCACAACGCGTGTCTTCGACTCGCATATCAAGTTCAAATGCTTGCTCCGCCTGTTTACCTTGTTCAAGCCTATCAAGTTCAAATGCTTGCTCCGCCTGTTTACCTTGCTCAAGCCTATCAAGTTCAAGCTTGTCATCCCCTAGTTCCACGGCTTATAGAAAAACCAAGTTGTCCAACGAGTTCAAGCTAATCAACCCTAGACTACTCAAGCTCCACCAACCGTCCCAATCCTCGGGGGAAGGCATTCATAATCAATGCAAGTCAAGCTCAACATAGCAACAATGTGGTAAAAGGTAAATTCTTGGTTAATAATGTTTATGCATCGATTTCATTTGATACCGGTGCCAATATGTGTTTTGTGTTGTTTGATTTTGAGCCTATGATTTTGTCGTCTCTTTCTAAACTTGAAAAGCCTTTTATGGTTGAAGTCGCGAACGGTAAAAATATCTCGATTGATTTAGTGATTTGTGGTTATACCCTAAATCGCGAACGGTAAAAATATCTCAACGACTATGATTTTTCTATCGATCTCATTCCTATGCAACTTGGAATTTTCGATCTCATTCCTATGCAACTCTCACCGCTTTAACTCATAAGGGTAAACTTTATGAGTAGGGATCTAAGCAAGATGAAGCTTTTCAAACCTTGAAGAGTATGCTTTGCAACGCTCCTGTTCTAGCCCTTCCCGAAGGGAACAAGGATTTTGTTGTCTGTTGTGATGCCACAAATCAAGGTTTCAGTTGCGTTCTCATGCAACGAGGCCAGGATATCGCCTATGCGTCACGACAACTTAAGGTTCGTGAAAAAAAATTATACGACACACGACATTGAGCTTGGTGTTGTTGTATTCGCGTTGAAAAATTGGAGAGACTATTTGTATGGAACAAAATGCGTGATATTTACTGACTACAATAGCCTCTAACATATTTTTGACCAAAAAGACCTAAACATGAGGCAACTACGATGGGCCGAACTCCTTAGCGACTACGTTTGTGAAATACGTTACCATCCTGGTAAAGCAAACGTAGTGGCTGATGCCCTTAGTTGCAAAACCCATGTCAAGAGAATTATCCTTCAAAGCATTGTTATTTAACTGATCTTAAGCTACGTATCTTTGAGGCCCAACACATCTCCGTAACCGAAGGCAACATGTACGAAGAGATGTCTTGTGGTGCTGAGCTCCAACTTGAAACCAAGCGTGATGGTTTACTCTATTTTCTCAATCGTCTATAATGGACGAAGCTCACAAGTCACGATATTTTATCCACCTCGGTGCGGATAAGATGTATTTCGACCTTCAAACTACTTTCTGGTGGCCCAGCATGAAGAAAGATATCACGATCTATGTCGGAAAATGTCTAGCATGTGCTAAGGTAAAAGCCGAGCATCAAAAGCCATCGGGTTTGCTCGTGCAACCATTCATTCCAGTTTGGAAGTGGGAGAATATTACGATGGACTCTATCACAAAACTTCCAACCACCAAGAGGCAACATGATAGTATTTGGATAATCTTCGATCGATTAACCAAGTCAACCCATTTCATTCCCATTCGGGAAAAACTTCCAATCGATCAGCTCGCTCAAATTTATGTTAATGAATTCGTTTGTCGCCATGGTATACCTTTGAGTATTATATCTGACCGTGATGGTCGTTTTGTTTCCAACTTTTGGAAGTCGCTTCAAATGTAACGCCCGTAAATTTGGTTAATTGGCTCGATCGTTTATAAATGTTGGTCAAAAAGCCGGGGTTTCATCTTTCTAATTTAGAGCCTTGTAATACGTTTTAAAAGTCCGTTTGTCCATCCTTTTTTCCCAAAACGTCTCCTCTTACGACTTAAAGTATTATACTAGTATGTAGCACCCGACATTTTCGTTTATCGGCATGCACGTTGTAGAGTTTGTATATTTATCGGGCTTGACCCGGCATTCTCCCGGGAGCTCCTTGCAAACCTCGTAAACGTTCTCACTTAACTTTCCACCCAAGTTGCTACATACTTCAATTTTGAGGGACTTGGATGTAACTATTTTATATCATAAAACAAAAGAAAACTCAAACCCTAAACCTATTTGCAGCCGTCGGACCTGGACCCCCCCCCCCCTGCTCGTTTTTCTTCTGCCCAGCCAAGTTTCAGCCATGAAAACTTCAATTCAAGGTCGGTTTTATGATTCCCCATGTCTTTTACACCTTAATTGATCATATTAACGCGCTTATTGGTCGTTAAGATTGAGTTTTGATGATAACAGCTTGCTGACAGATTCGTACATGTTTATTGTAGGGTCTGTAACGCGATGTTAATCCACTGTTTTTGATCGATTCTTGATTCCATGATGTTCTACTTTGAGTCTAGTTTCAAGAAAGGTATAATACGTAATTTTTGGACTAGATTTGAATAGTTTTTATGAATATATAAAATCGAGTGTCAAAGCTGATGCGGGATGACGGATTCTGGTCTGTCTTCCCGACGTCATAACCTTTTTTTGACAAGTCAAAATTGGTTGGTTCCACTTCTGGGAGTTATTATTTTGAGTTAGGAACCAAACCCAATTGGAATCGTTTAATTTGGTTCGGTAATGAATTTTATAAAAATAAAACCATTTTGTTGCGCGCTGAAATAGCTGCACATACCTTTCTGTATTGGAAGAATTTTTATGATTTTTGGGTCAAATAGAAAAATATAATAAAAATATTTTTATAAACCTAAGACATTTATTAAAGTCTGGTAAAAATTTAATAATTTAATTCAAAGGTTATCCTATGTAATTAAATGCATCTTCGCATGCTAAAATCTGCACGTTTTACTCGTTATTAATCAACAAGTTCGTTTTAGGCTTAAACGGTGGTTTTGGTTAGTTGAAAGGTTTTAGGGGCCTCGGGCCAAGTGTTGGGCCTCGAGCCAAAGTGTTGGGCCTTGGGCCAAGTTTTGGGCCTCAGGCCAAGTGGTTGGGCCTCGGGGCAAGTGGTTGGGCCTCAGGCCAAGTTGTTGGGCCTCGGGCCAAAGTGTTGGGCCTTGGGCTAAGTTGTTGGGCCTTGGGCCAAAGTGTTGGGCTTGGGCGGCCCATTAGGCAAGTGTGTCCTTGCGGTCTAGATTAGTAACGTGTTGTGTATAATTTACAGGCCCTTACTTGTGAGTGTGCACTTAGGGATTTCCTAGCTCGTTACAGTTGTTCGATCGATTCTAGGTGAGTTCATGATGCCCTTTTTACTCTTTTACGTTTTGGGCTAGCATACACACCGAAATACAATTTTAAACGATTTTACTCGTTACAATGATTTGAATAGTTTTACATGGTCTCGCTCGTGATGGTGCATTTTGAAAGCTATATTTGAATTATTTTATATGCCTTAGGATATTTTAGACTCGTTCATGGTCTTGTGTCCTTAAGGTTACATACACTATTGATGGTCTAGACTCGAGGACGTTAGCAGACTTGGTAGTAATTGAATATGAGTAGACCTATCTACTTAGTTCCCGTATGGGATGATATATATATATATATATTTATGTAGGAATATATATATATGTATGTATATATGGAGGTATGTATGTACGTATGAGGATGTGTACCTTATGGCCTACGATTGTGTAATGATATTTAGTTTCTCGTGACTAAGAATGATGTATGTAGGCTTATTGATGTGTGAGTGCATGGTGATTCATGGCCGGGTCAAATATATTACTCGGGTTGTACCCGTGGTGGAGAGGCCCGTGTGACGTGATCATCATTTTGGCGGGTCAAATTTATTACATGGGTTTTAAAATCCCGTGGTGAAGAGGCCTGTTGATGTTGAGTCGTGATCGGGTCAAATATATTACTTGGGGAAGACCCGGGGTGAGGAGGTCCGTATTACGTGCTTGGATGTATGAGCCGGGATCGGGTCAAATATATTACTCGGGTTGCACCCGTGGTGAAGAGGCCCGTACCCCGTGCTTGGATGTATGAGCCGAGATCGGGTCAAATATATTACTCGGGTTGTACCCGTGGTGGAGAGGCCCGTATCTCGTGCTCGGATGTATAAGCTGTGACCGAGTCAAATATATTACTCGGGTTTGACTCGTGGTGGAGAGGCTCGTGTCACATGCTTAGGTCTTACCGCGTCCGGGTCAAATATATTACTCGAGTCTTGACTCGTGGTGGAGAGGCCCGTGTACGTGTGTTCGACGATGATTGTATTACTTGGTGAATTATATATAATTTATTTTATTTATACCTTCTCTATTGTTTATAACTATAGCTTTGAAATAAAGTATGAATTTTTGTTTATGAAAACTTGAACTCACTCAGCTCAAGCTGACTTTGTGTGTATGTTAGATTGACTTTCAGGTTGAGGATTAGAGATTTCCGCTTGGACGTGCTAGAGACTACTCGGACGGTTGAAGGCACATCTAGTCGAAGAATTAATAACGCAAACTGTTTCTTTTAAATTATTACCATAAGTATTTAAATTTTGGATTTTGGTCACCTTCCCGGGTTTTGGGAATTTTGATGTTATCTATTCCGCTGTTTACTACTCTGAAACGATTTTAATGAGTTGAAGATTTCAAATAAAACGAATATTTTATTTACAATTGATTTTGGACACCTGTACCCGTGTTTTGGGATTTTTAATACTTAAACTTTTCCGCTGTTATTTACTCTGAACTTGTTTTAAATACAAAGAATCGTTTGGTTTTAAATTTTTGTGAATTTGTAGACGTGATTAACAACTGTAGGATTCCCGGGATTCGGGGTCTTACAAGTTGGTATCAGAGCCATGGTTCGAGGGATCCGAGCATTCCCGAATGCTTGGACTCGAACTGTAAAAGAAAAGACTAGAAATGCCAACCGCGAGTAGCTGCACGTCAAGAGGTAATTTTAATTGTTTAGTCATTCTTATAAGTTTTAGAATTTCATTATGTCTATAATTGATTACGTGTTAGATAGTATGCTAATATGGTTAGGGGCAAGGGGTGCTTAGGATGGGCGGGTAAAGTAAACAATTAATAACACTTGATCAACGTTATTAGCAGTTTACCGTTACCTACCATGTTCTAAACGCTACTTGTGCTTGACTGTGTTAGGGTTCTGTCTTTGTAGGGATAGGATATGACTAATGCTCGTGTCATTAGCGTTAAAGTTCCTCTCGTTCCTTAAATTCTCCCGTTCATTTCTTATCCTCTCGAACGCTTTGCGTGTAATTGGTTAGCTGAGGCTTAGCATACTATCACTTTAGGTTTCCTTACTACTTGTTGAGCTTTAAGCCTCGTTTCTGTTTGACTCAGGTGCTAGTAAAGGTTTTGTCCCTATCGTCCCCTTGTGCGATTAGATGATTAGGTTTCGTCTCCATCCGCATCCGTTCCTATTGCGATGGGATTCGGGGACGAATCCCATTGTAAGGAGGGTGGACTTGTAACGCCCGTAAATTTCGTTAATTGGCTCGATCGTTTATAAATGTTGGTCAAAAAGCCGGGGTTTCATCTTTCTAATATAGAGCCTTATAATACGTTTTAAAAGTCCGTTTGTCCATCCTTTTTTCCCAAAACATCTCCTCTTACGACTTAAAGTATTATACTATTATGTAGCACCCGACATTTTCGTTTATCGGCATGCACGTTGTAGAGTTTGTATATTTATCGGGCTTGACCCGGCATTCTCCCGGGAGCTCCTTGCAAACCTCGTAAACGTTCTCACTTAACTTTCCACCCAAGTTGCTACATACTTCAATTTTGAGGGACTTGGATGTAACTATTTTATATCATAAAACAAAAGAAAACTCAAACCCTAAACCTATTTGCAGCCGTCGGACCTGGACCCCCCCCCTGCTCGTTTTTCTTCTGCCCAGCCAAGTTTCAGCCGTGAAAACTTCAATTCAAGGTCGGTTTTATGATTCCCCATGTCTTTTACACCTTAATTGATTATATTAACGCGCTTATTGGTCGTTAAGATTGAGTTTTGATGATAACAGCTTGCTGACAGATTCGTATATGTTTATTGTAGGGTCTGTAACACGATGTTAATCCACTGTTTTTGATCGATTCTTGATTCCATGATGTTTTACTTTGAGTCTAGTCTCCAGAAAGGTATAATACGTAATTTTTTGACGAGATTTGAATAGTTTTTATGAATATATAAAATCGAGTGTCAAAACTGATGCGGGATGACAGATTCTGGTCTGTCTTCCCGACATCATAACCTTTTTTCGAAAAGTCCAAATTGGTTGGTTCCACTTCTGGGAGTTATTGTTTTGAGTTAGAAACCAAACCCAATTGGAATCGTTTAATTTGGTTCTGTAATGAATTTTATAAAAATAAAACCATTTTGTTGCGCGCTGAAATAGCTGCACATACCTTTCTGTATTGGAAGAATTTTTATGATTTTTGGGTCTATTAGAAAAATATAATAAAAATATTTTTATAAACCTAAGACATTTATTAAAGTCTGGTAAAAATTTAATAATTTAATTCAAAGGTTATCCTATGTAATTAAATGCATCTTCGCATGCTAAAATCTGCACGTTTTACTCGTTATTAATCAACAAGTTCGTTTTAGGCTTAATCGGTGGTTTTGGTTAGTTGAAAGGTTTAGGGGCCTCGGGCCAAGCTTTGGGCCTCGGGCCAAGTGTTGGGCCTAGGGCCAAGTTTTGGGCCTCGGGCCAAGTGTTGGGCCATGCGCCAAGTGGTTGTGCCTCGGGGCAAGTGGTTGGGCCTCGGGCCAAGTTGTTGGGCCTCGGGCCAAAGTGTTGGGCCTTGGGCCAAGTTGCTGGGCCTTGGGCCAAAGTGTTGGGCTTGGGCGGCCCATTAGGCAAGTGTGTTCTTGCGGTCTAGATTAGTAACGCGTTGTGTATAATTTACAGGCCCTTACTTGTGAGTGTGCACTTAGGGATTTCCTAGCTCGTTACAGGTGTTCGATCGATTCCAGGTGAGTTCATGATGCCCTTTTTACTCTTTTACGTTTTGGGCTAGCATACACACCGAAATACAATTTTAAACGATTTTACTCGTTTCAATGATTTGAATAGTTTTACATGGTCTCGCTCGTGATGGTGCATTTTGAAAGCTATATTTGAATTATTTTATATGCCTTAGGATATTTTAGACTCGTTCATGGTCTTGTGTCCTTAAGGTTACATACACTATTGATGGTCTAGACTCGAGGACGTTAGCAGACTTGGTAGTAATTGAATATGAGTAGACCTATCTACTTAGTTCCCGTATGGGATGATATATATATATATATATATATATATATTTATGTAGGAATATATATATATATATGTATGTATATATGGAGGTATGTATGTACGTATGAGGATGTGTACCTTATGGCCTACGATTGTGTAATGATATTTAGTTTCTCGTGACTAAGAATGATGTATGTAGGCTTATTGATGTGTGAGTGCATGGTGATTCATGGCCGGGTCAAATATATTACTCGGGTTGTACCCGTGGTGGAGAGGCCCGTGTGACGTGATCATCATTTTGGCGGGTCAAATATATTACATGGGTTTTAAAATCCCGTGGTGAACAGGCCTGTTGATGTTGAGCCGTGATCGGGTCAAATATATTACTTGGGGAAGACCCGGGCTGAGGAGGCCCGTATTACGTGCTTGGATGTATGAGCCGGGATCGGGTCAAATATATTACTCGGGTTGCACCCGTGGTGAAGAGGCCCGTACCCCGTGCTTGGATGTATGAGCCGAGATCGGGTCAAATATATTACTCGGGTTGTACCCGTGGTGGAGAGGCCCGTATCTCGTGCTCGGATGTATAAGCTGTGACCGAGTCAAATATATTACTCGGGTTTGACTCGTGGTGGAGAGGCTCGTGTTACATGCTTAGGTCTTACCGCGTCCGGGTCAAATATATTACTCGAGTCTTGACTCGTGGTGGAGAGGCCCGTGTACGTGTGTTCGACGATGATTGTATTACTTGGTGAATTATATATAATTTATTTTATTTATACATTCTCTATTGTTTATAACTATAGTTTTGAAATAAAGTATGAATTATTGTTTATGAAAACTTGAACTCACTCAGCTCAAGCTGACTTTGTGTGTATGTTAGATTGACTTTCAGGTTGAGGATTAGAGATTTCCGCTTGGACGTGCTAGAGACTACTCGGACGGTTGAAGGCACGTCTAGTCGAAGAATTAATAACGCAAACTGTTTCTTTTAAATTATTACCATAAGTATTTAAATTTTGGATTTTGGTCACCTTCCCGGGTTTTGGGAATTTTGATGTTATCTATTCCGCTGTTTACTACTCTGAAACGATTTTAATGAGATGAAGATTTCAAATAAAACGAATATTTTATTTACAATTGATTTTGGACACCTGTACCCGTGTTTTGGGATTTTTAATACTTAAACTTTTCCGCTGTTATTTACTCTGAACTTGTTTTAAATACAAAGAATCGTTTGGTTTTAAATTTTTGTGAATTTGTGGAGTGATTACCAACTGTAGGATTCCCGGGATTCGGGGTCTTACATCAAACCACTTTGGGAACCCGTCTAGATCTTAGCACCGCTTATCATCCTCAAACGGATGGTCAATATGAACGAACGATTCAAACCCTTGTGGATATGCTATGAACTTGTGTTCTTGATTTTGGTGGTAATTGGGATACTCATATTCCGTTGGTTGAATTTTCGTACAATAAAAGTTACCGTTCGAGTATCAAAATGGCTCTTGTCGAAGCACTCTATGGCCGTAAATGTTGTTCCTCTATTTTTTGGAACAAGATCGGTGAAGCCCAACTGACCGGACCCGAAATGGTACAAGATACCACCGAAAAAATCACTCAAATCCGTAATAATCTGCTCGATGCTAGAAGTCACCAAAAGTCTTACGCTGATAAGTGGTGACGACCCTTAGATTTCGAATTCGGCAACCTTGTCTTTCTCAAGGTCTCACCTTGGAAAGGGGTAGCCCGATTCGGTTTAAAAGGTAAACTAGCACTCCGTTTTGTTGGCCCATTTAAGATCCTCGACAGGGTCGAAGATGTGGCCTATAGACTCGAGCTTCCGCAAGAGCTTCAAGGCATTCATCTGATGTTTCATGTTTTGAATCTTCGAAATTGTCTAGCCGATGAGAACCTTCAAATCCCTCTCGACAAAGTACGTATTTAAAAGAAAATGCACTTCGTTGAGAGACCGTTAGAAATAATGGATTGAATGGATAAGGAAAGCAAGCGTAGCCGAATCCCTTTGGTCAAGGTTCGTTGGGAATCTAAGCGCGGTACGGAATTCACTAGGGTGCATGAAGACCAAATGAAGGCTAAGTATCCGTATCTTTTTGCTAGAATGTTAATTCCTAATTTTGGGACAGAATTTTCAAAAAGTTGAGAATGCTGTGACATTCGTCATATTCGAATTAATATTTGTATTCATTTTTATTACCCATTTGTAATCGGATTCTTGTAATCAATAAGAATCTTTGAATTTATTTTATTATTTTATTTTGTCTTTACACGTCACTCAATTTGTCATTAGTTAACATGACCTATCAATTATCGTACAAGTGCAGTTAAACCCCTTTAACCATAATCTTACCCTTATTGATCAACAAGCCAAACACAAGGGACCATTTTACAAAATACCTAAACTTTTTCCCTCTTTTTTCCCTTCTTCCCCGTCACCACCGACACCCCCTCCCCCTCATTTCTATTTCTGATTCCATTTGACCCATAAATCACAAAATTTGATTGTTACATAACCAACACACATCATAAACCTGGTAAACATCGAGCAATTGCCAACTAATTGAATCAATTCAATCAATTTCTCATTAACAATGAACGCAGAATGAAATTAAACTTGTTAGCCTACAAATACTTGATTATAATGCAATAAACGAGTCCCACACCATCCTTGCTTCATCTCAAACTAAAACCATCAATAAATTCCACCTTAAAGCTGTGCTCGATCGTTTTTTATTGCATGATCAAGCCGTAAAACCTAACTCGTCATTCCCTTTCAATTCAAACCCAAAATAAGTAATTGTTACATGCATATGGATTGGATTTCATAGGAGAACAAAAGCCCTCTATCAATTTTGATTAACAAAGGGCAAACAATGATCAATTGAGTTTGCATCGGATTTAGGTTTATTGTTTTCATATTGGGTTCAATTTCAGTTTCTGTATAAATAATTTTTTTTCTATTCCAGTTACAAGTTGAAGCACCAGCCCAGTTGGCCGCTCGTGCGTGCTAAGTTAACTCACAAGGCCAGGGGAGGCCCAAGTTCGTGTCCCTGTTTTTTTTTAACTTTTATTTTTATTACTTTTTTTTCTCTTTTATTTAAATTATAAATATATAAGAAACTAATATCGTTTCCCACTTGTTTAACCTAACCCATACACATTAAACTTTTAAAATAGATTTCGTTTAACGTTTTCGTGTGCGTGTGCGTGTGTGTGTTTATATGTAAAATTTTTATATTTATATTTTAATGGTAAAACTTATAGATTTCGTTTAAAAATCAAATATGACTTTTTAGAATAATTACTAATAAAAATTTTTAATTACACTTTTATCAATATTTTATATAATATATAGGGCAAATACCATAAAAAACCAAGATATTTTCTGGTTTTGCTCACAAAAACCCCTTAACTCGACTTTTGAATATAAAAGTCCTTCTACTTGTTGAATTTGAATAAAAAAATCCTTCAACTCAATTTTTACATATAAAAGTCCCTCAACTCAACTTTTACATGTAAACCCTAGTAAACTGAAACAACAACTCATGGTTATAAACATGAAACGAACGATCGACAAATTTTTGCAACTTGAAATCAACATGAGGTATGTAATCGAAATATATATTAATATATAAACTTGAAATCAAACCGCAAGAATGAACATATATAAATCACCATTTATTTTTCTTGTTTGATATCATCGATTTGTGTTTCTTGATTTTTCATTCTCTCATATATTTTTTTTTGATACTTACATTCCTGTTTGATAATATCCATATATTAAGTTTTATAGTTATTAAATTTCATGTCATTGGAGTATTTGACCGTATGTATGTTTGTTAATTATCTAGTGTATTATTGGTATCTTAGTATCGAGTTAATATTAAATTATTATTAACGGTAGTAATATGGTTTCTTCATACATTATTTTATTTTTGTATTATTTTATTTTTGTAGATGTTATTTATTTACAGGTTATGTACGTGTTTTCATAAAATGGAGTAATCCCCAAATAATGAAGAGGATGATATAGTGACAATACTTATAAAGCAAGTCACGAAGACTAGGAATTGTTAGACTCGTTATTAATGGACATTGAAGATGAAGATCTTGTTACTACTTTATATGTAAAATTTAGGTTAATGGACTTTTATATGCAAAAGTTGAGTTGAGGGACTTTTATATTCAAGTTGAACAAGTTGAAGGACTTTTATATGCAAAAGTCGAGTTGAGGGACTTTTGTGAGCAAAACTAGAAAATATGTTGGTTTTTTGTGGTATTTGCCCTAAAATATACTTAATACTTTAACGATTCCCAAATTTGTTATATCGTGTCTCGTTCTTTTTCTTCTTTTTCTTTCGTTAGGATATTTATTTATTTGTACTTTCAAAATAGGACAAAGTCTAGGGACTTCTCGCGGGATCAACTAGTTCGCTTTAACCGTTATCGTATTCCTTATTTCACATGAGTTTCTCATAACCCACTTTTTAACGTTTTACATACTTTTGGGGTGTAGTAGGACACAAGTTTTATCTCGTTAGTTATGCGCTTGTTTACAAACTGATTCATATTTATCGTTCGTGTTAACATTATTCTTGCATATTGTTTATGATCATGTGTGAACTTGCTTGCAACATGTTTATTGTTTTTATGGTGGAAGTTATGCAAAAGCACACAAATAGTGGGAGGGTCCGACAAGACGTAACTGTGCCGTCTAACGTTACGACTTCGGTAGTTTCGTATGGTGGTTCTCATTTCCCCTATTACTATGGCCTCGACTAAAGGAATGGGAAGACGACACTAGTCAACACATGGCATCAGCTAAAGGAACGGGGTGTTACAAACGGTGTCACGCTACGCGATGAACCCACCCAGAAGTCGGTCGCAATACGCAATGTAACCTCCACGGTGAGGTGGCATGTGTCCAACCACGTGGCATGCGCATGCCAACACGTGGCATCTCCGGAACGTGCTGAGTCATCGCACTATGCGAGGGCGGCCTTAAATGCCCATCGTGATACGCGATGGGTTTCAATTTCAGCCTATATAAAGGGGTGGTCGGCATTTCATTTCTCACAACCCTAATCACACATTCCACACAAACATAGTCTCATTTTGCATGCCAAGTATCGTAGTGCGCGCCAAGCTCCAAAGCTCCGACAGTTTAAATACGTGATATAGAGTAGAAGTGTTGCTCAATCAGTCTTAGGCGTTTAACTCCAAATACCAGTGTAAGTTAGGGGTTCCGCTTAAGTATTATTTTATTATTATAATGGATTAGACCATAGTCAGGGGTATAGCCGAAACCTTGATCAAATTTATGTTTACATAAGCTTTGCATATACAAAGGTTATAACATTGTTTCTTCATGATTAAGAAAGATAAGCTTTTACATATAAGGGATATAGTCAAATTAATGTTTCTTCATGACTAAGAAACGTAAGATTTTAGATATAAGGATTATTGTTAAATTAACGTTTCTTTTTTAGAAGAAACGTATCATAGATTTTTTAAATAAACATATGATATATCAAGGTTTAAAGATATCAAAACCAGACTAACGGTCTATAGCCGGATCAAGAGACGATCCGGGTATTTATGTAAACCTATTTTATTATAGGTTAAGCATCATTCATTCATAAAGCTTTTCAAACGAGATCACCACATCATTCAATGCAAACAATCACATGTGAATACGTTAAAACTTTAACAACCAGTCAATTAGATAAAATAGGTTGATTATCTTAAAAAGTCAGTCAAATGTTTATACGAGATTACGTGATCTCTCACTTACAAGATATTAAAAAAAACAACTCAGACCGAGTAGATATGTGTCTGGATCGAATCATAACTGAACAAGCAGTCATAACTAGTTCTTCAATGGGCATCAGTTCCCAAAGAACCTTTAAATTTTGTGTGTGTATGGAAAGTGGTACAAATCTTAAGAATAAAAGACGTTCTTGTTGGGTTTGCTCAAGAAAACTACCTTGTCAAATAAAAGATTTGTTAAATGTTTTTAGAGTCAACGATTCATCAACATATTGCTAACGTATTTTTCCCACATTTCAGGAAATCAGATTTAGCACACTTAGCAAGGAATTTGAGTCACTTATGGAGTTAGATGCTTGGTATATGAAGATGGCTTAGTTTTTAATTATAATATTCTAAACAGATTAAACAGAAATTTGTAAATAAAACACTCGGGTATTTAATATCAGAGAAGTCTTCAAATAAATAAATATTTTATTTTAAACAAAGTCTTTCGCTAACTAACTCGCAAGTCTGATATATTTACAAAACATGTGCCAACTATTGGTAACACTTCTTGGCCCTAAGTCGGGATGTTACAGTATGCAAGTGTTATTTATTATGTATAATTAGATGTATGTATAATTGAATATAATTATCTGAAATATATGTGTTTATATATTTGTGTGTGTATTCGTGTGTCTATATGTATATATATATATATATATATATATATGTTTATGTTTGATTTTGTAGAACAACAACAAACTAATTAGTTAAGGAGACAACTGCTTACAATGTGTGTATGTATATTTATGCAGGAGCATAACATTCTTCTCACATATATGTGTAATTAGATGTATAACTAGATGTATGCATAATCTGTGTATAGTTATTATGTATAATTTATATATGTATTATTGTGTGTGTGTGACTTTGTGGCCCATGTATATATGTATGTATTGCTATGTGTGTATATGCAGAGCATAACATTCTTCTCACATATATATGTATAATTAGATATATAACTTGATGTATGCATAATCTGTGTATAATTAGTATGTATAATCTATGTATGTATTATTGTGTGTGTATAACTTTGTGGCCTATATATGTATGTATTGCTATGTGTGTATGTATCTGTATATTACTGTGTGTGTATGTATGATCATCAAAAGCAGATTATAATAAAAAGTCAGCGAGTCATAGATAGTCAATCAAAGAAAGTCAACATTCGGTTGGTTTTAATTGTTGGAGGGACATCCTTTAACAGTAAGAGGGTCCACATTGCATATATTTAAAACCACAGAGTATTAAATTGCAAGGGTGACTATTTTGATAACTTTTTCTTTTTAATGGCAAACGAATCCTCCAAATAGGCTACTGGCTAAATTCACCACATCAGGACACACTGGTCTTCAGTCTGTGAAAAACTCTCACCTAAGGCCAACGCCCGTGAACACTTGCCCGGAGCATGAAAGTGCGATGAAATAAAGCCCGTTCAATACAAGGATTCAACTGATAAAAGTCACATATTCGCCTAGTCTTTTATCATCACCTTAGTGCTTCTGAAACTAAATGCTGAGAACAGAAATCGAACATGAATCATATAAAACACCAAGTCTCTACTTATCACTCCACCACCATTTCATTGGCTTAAGTTTTATTTATTACTTCGGTCAATCTCAATACATTTTTCAAATTTCCATAAATTTCAAAAGCATTTTTTTTCATTTCATCTTCATTCTACCATAAACTTTCATATATGTATGACACCCTATGAGCATTCCCGACAGCTTCCCTATCTCTATAATTACATTAAAAGACACTATATTTTATCTCTCATATACAATTAAATAATATTTTTTTTACATTTTTATCGTTATCTTTTTTCTTTCATTCACTCACAAACACTTTCAAATGTATTAAAAAATAACTATACGATGAACAGTCTTCCTCCAAGTTTACACATCTCTTAAAAAATTTCTCCCTCCTCTACTCACAATCACTTACAACCTTCTAAAAGATTTGATAGAACTCTCTCACATAATTATAATTAGAGCATTCTTATCCTATTCCTTATATTTGTGTGAGAGAATTTTATAAATTATATGGTATGGCTATGAGTGGTTGTGAATAGAGGAGAGAGAAAATATTATATGTGAAAGTTAAATTTAAGGTTTCACTGTTCACACCGTATAATTTTTTAACATTTCTGAAAGTGGTTGTGAGTGAATGAGAGAGAAAACATAATAATAAAGGTATAAAAATAAATATTTAATTAAACAAAGGAGAGAAAATACAATGAATTTTAATGTAATTATATGATATATATAAAAATATAGTAAGAAATAGGCTGAGATTGTTTTATAGAGGAGCGATTATGAATAATACTGTGACGTATATATATTATATTCTCGTAAAAAAATAAAAATACATAAATAAAACAATGATTTGAGTTGTTGAATCGTCATTATCACCTCAGCTAAAGCATCACTTCCAATACTTGCACAGCAGTTTAAACTCACCCGTCATTATCGATCACCTCAGTTCAGTCAGATTTCTTTCCTAGATATGCTTGAACGTTGAGAGTAATGACCTCCAGTTGGAGAAGTGGACCGCCAGCAATCGGCATTGACCTGTGTTGCCGTTTGGAAAGATGACCGAATAGAGATCATAACCAACGACCACGGACACCGAACAACTCCGTCCTGTGTTGCTTTCACGGATGCTGAACGTCTCATTGGTGATGGTGCCCTAAATCAGATCGCTTCAAACCCTTTTAATACTCAATTTGGTTAGTCTTCAGATTTCTTTCTTTAATACTTTGTATATCATGACCGACTGTATTTAACAGTGGAATTTAAACATAATAATTAATAAGTTATAATATTAGTTATCACTTTTGTTATATACTTGTATTGTATGCGACAATTAGTTAGCCTTTGCTTTGTATTCTCTTTAATTACAATATATTTAGAGTGAAGACTTCTGAAACAAATCATAGTTATTAAAAGCCCTTTTCGCTTCTTGCGCCTAGAATCATAGTTATTAAATGCCCTCGTTTCTTGCACCTAGGAACATTTTCCAGGCGAGGCCCAATATATGCGATCTAGTTCCTATGCCCTCGCTTCTTGAAGTTGACGGCACCGGCCTCTATTGGTATTGATGACGGATCAAGAATTAATGATCATTTGAACCTTTATTGTTTATTACTATTTGAACTTTTGGTTTTCACGTTTTGAACATTTTGGTACTTTGGACATTTTGTTATTCAAGCTTTGGAATTACATTTGAATCTTGAGTCTTTTAGAATTTGTGGTACTTATTAGAATCATGAGTGCGCCTGGCGCCTTTGATAACTATGACTTGAATTAAGTGAAAGTGCTGAGAGTAGTTTAGACATGTAGAGAGTTATATAAAAATAAATAAATAAATAAATAAACAAATTGAAGTAGCCAGCAAAATCTCACTCATAGCACCTTAGTTGTAGGGTCGGTGAGGGTGGGATGGGCCATGTCTTTACTTGATGAAGAGGCTGTTTTCACGTTGACCCACCTCCAAAAACATTTTTTTATCTTTCTTTCTTGTCATGTAGAGTTTTAGACTTTTAGTAGCATGGTAGAACAACAAACAAGAAGTATTGATGATAATATTAGTAAACTATCAATTTAGAAAGTAGTGAGAAAACTTTAGTAGCAGATACAAGATCATAAAGAAATGTAAAAATAACACAGTAGCCCTTTGAAAATACCTATACGCTCTCCTTAAAAGAAATCTGTACTACTCCATGCCACGACACCGCTCTTCTAAAAAAATCAAACATGAAAGAAGACAAAAGACATGTAAAAGTAATACGGTAGCGATTATAAGTACCTAAACGCTCTCCGTAAAAGAAAGCTATACTCCACGCCACGACACCCCTCTTCTAGAAAAATCAAACATGAAGGAAGACCTTTCAAATATGCAACGGGTTGATTGCTTTTCCGTTTTCTTACTATGTATGTGTTAGTCAATATATATAGTTGCTATATTTCCCTGGTTCTTTGATGAGTAGGTTATTCGAGTTCTACTCAGGTTTGTGAGCATCGGGTTTGCTGTCATGACTCATAACCAAGAGACTGAGCTGATTTATTTTTTGTAATTCAGATGCAAAAAGGTTGATAGGCAGGAGGTTCAGTGAAGTCATGGTGCAAGATGACTTAAAGTTGTGGCCTTTTAAAGTCATAGAAGGACCTAATGGCATGCCAAAAGTTGTGGTTACGTACAAAGGTCAAGAGAAACAGTTTACCACCGAAGAAATTTTATCGATGGTTCTTGCCAAGATGAAAGAAGTTGCAGAGGCATATATTGGTCAAACCATAAAATCTGCTGTCATCACAGTTCCAGCTTACTTCAATGATTCTCAGCGTCAGTCAACAAAGGATGCGGCCACCATTGTCGGACTAAATGTCATTCGCATGATCAATGAACCAACTGCAGCTGCAATTGCTTATGGTGTGGACAATAAGTCACAGATTAATGGTGAAAAGAATGTGCTTGTATTTGATCTTGGTGGTGGCACTTTTGGTGTCTCTTTTCTCTCCATTTCTGAAGACAGTACCTATGAGGTTAAAGCTGTTGCCGGTGACACTCGTTTGGGGGGTCATGATTTTGATAACAATTTGTTTAGGTATTGTGTTGAGGATTTTAAGAACAAATGGAACAAGGATATGACAGGAAATAAAAAGGCGTTGGGGAGGTTGAAAGCTGCGTGTGAGAAAGCAAAGAGAATTCTTTCATTTGCCACCAAAACTTCATGGTTTGCATGAGGCTATTGATTTTTCTATGAAAATTACTAGGGCCAAATTTGAGGATATAAATATGACTATTTTCACCCAGTGTATCAAGAAAGTGGAGACATGTTTAGCATATGCAAATGTGAGCAAAACAAGTGTCGATGAGGTGATTCTTGTTGGTGGGATCGACTAGAATACCAAAGCTCCAGTGTATGTTGCAGGAATTCTTTGATGGGAAGGATCTATGCAAGAGCATCAACCCTAATGAAGCGGTTGCATATGGGGCAGCAGTTGTGGCTGCAATGTTATCTGGTGAAATTATGAAGAATCTAAAGGAGTTTGTGATATTGGATGTTACTTCTTTGGCACTGGGTATTGAGGTACGTGGAGAAAAAATGAGCGTTGTCTCACAAAACACTTTTTTACCTACGCGTATTACTAAAAATTACGTGACAACAGAAGACAACCAGTCTTGTATGCGGATTATAGTGTATCAAGGTGAACGGACTAGATCGACTGACAACTATTTGTTGGGCCAGTTTTTAGTTTCTGGAATTCCACCTGATCCTAAGGGAGTCTCAGTAGTTGAGAATTTGCTTTGAAATAGATGCTAATGGTATTCTTAAGGTCACATCAAAGGTAGTTCTCACTGGTAAGAATGAAAGTCTTACTGTCACCAATTATAGAGGTAGATTGTCGAAGCAAGAGATTGAGAAAATGATTAAAGACACGGAGAAGTTCAAAGTTGAGGATCTGGAATACAAGAGGAAGGTGGATGCATGCAATGACTTGGAAGACTGCTTATATGTTTTGAAGAAGAAGTTGAAGGGACGTGATTGGACCCCGGATGTGTTGAAGAACACGAAGTATGCATATGATGACACAACGAAATGGCTAGCTGATAACAAAACTGAGAAAGGTGATGAAATCGAAGAGGCCAAGAAAGAGTATCTGGAATTCGTATCCAACCTTGCATTTTCAAAATAACACTCCTACATATATGCTGGTGTATTTGCTGATTTTTGGGATGGAAACTGATGTTTCTCTACATGCAATGAATATCAGTATAATATGTATTTTACTTTAATAATGGCAAAGTAATCTATTTTGTCACACTTACATGCAAGTTGGTGTATGCATGGTGTTTTTACCTGATCTTTGGGATCCAAACAGATCGTTTCGTACATTAATTTAATGAATATGACTATGACTATGACTATGACTATTATATGTATTTTAATTTGTACTTCAAAGCCATAGTAATCTATCAAGTCAAATGCAAGAATGAGCTTTGAGGTAGTCGATTCAAGTTGATATAACTGGTTACCGATGTTAGGTTTGAATAAGATATGCGCTTATCTTACTATCATATTAAACCAACATAAAGTGGACACATGCCATCTTTATAAAGTGTCCGCATAGGATAATACATAAGCTATTTCTAAAATTAAACCCTATTTAAATCTATTAAATTAATTTTCAAAATTAAACCCTATTTAAATATATTAAATTAATTTGCTCCATTTATTATTTTTTTTAAATTCCTAAATTAAATTTTCGTTGACTTTCATTTAATGTGATTTCTAGAAATAAAAAACGTTTAATGGCTTATTTATTTATTACGTCTTTTAAACTAATTTTTTAAACACTTTATTTCAAAATATTATTATTACTAGGTTATTGACCCGTGTATTACACGGGTAGAAATATAAAAAACCGACCAAGTAAACGTATATATAATTTCAAACGACAACATTTTTTAATATGTATTTGAGACAGCAATATAATTTATAATTGTAAGTCATATTCAAACGAAAACATAATATTGAAAGACATGGACTTACAAAAATGACATTACATAGTAGAATGTTTACAAACAAAATTTTAAACCTTAAAACATAAACTTGAAAAGCTACAAATTTTTACTTATAAACGATATTTTTTGATGTGTTTGCAACTTTCTCTTGCTTATCTAAAATAAGTATTTATGTTTTGTTCGTCTCTACTCTTCACTCTTGATAAATCTACATAAAGTTGACCATGTGAAAAACGGGTCTTTTAAGTATACCAACTATTGCTATAGACTTTTGTTGTTGATCATTGCAAAACCAAACTACAACAGAAAACTGTCTTTTCTAAAACTTAAACAGAAGCTTTTTTTTATCTGAATGTGTCAATTATATATTATATATATATATATATATATATATATATATCTGAACAATTTGTAAATTTTGTATTTGTGTCAAATTATTTTAATAAATGTTATGTTTGTCCTTAACTCATATATAAAAATGTATTTTAATAATCACAAATTAATAATTCATTTTAGTGAACATAAACACCATCCTTCAAAAATATATATATATATATATATATATATATATATATATATATATATATATATATATATATATATATATATATATATATATATATATATATATATATATATATAAGGGCTTCTTATTTTGTTTCATTCACTTAAACATTTTCAAATTTTCATAAAATAGACCGTTTTAACTTTGAATAATTAATTTGTTATGAAAAAAATAATCCTATATATTTATTTAATTTTGCGTGATACAACAATATTCATAAATTAGATCGTTTTACCTCGAATAATTAATTTGCTGTAAAAATAATCATATATATTTTATTTAATTTGGTGTGTCACAACAATATGTGTTAAAAATTCATTTTATGGAATTATAAAATTTTTAAACAAATTTCTATTTAAACCATCATAAATATATTATGCCAAATAAATGTGACTATTTATATATTTAATATTAATGTTAGTATAATTTGGAAGAGATAATGGTTATAGTGGCCCAAACTTTTTTACTAAAAGAAATAGACGTATTAGATTTTGACCAATTTAAGAAAATGTAAACAAAATATGATACACAATAAAATTATCTTATATTGTTAATAGAACTACATTTTATATTACAATACTACTTAAAATTACATATTACATGGAAAAATTAATCAAAACTATAAGTTGTAATATGCATAAAATTGTCACCTCTATAACAAAGGATGACCAACTTGTAGTCATGTTGCTAAATATTATCGCTGAAGATTTATGTATATAAACAAAATCCTGTCGCATTTAACCAATCAAAAAAGAAAGATGAAACTATAATATTATTATAATGACGTACCGATTCAAAAAATCCCCAAATACAAATAGCTCTCTGAAAGGATCAACTTAAAAGAAAATATCAATAGTTCAATTGTAATGTCTTTTCTTGTAATTAAATTCTCAATAATTTTGTGAAACGATCACCTAATCCAAATCATTGGATACAGCAACATAGTCAAGCCTATTACTAACTATCTTTGCCACATATTACGTCTCAAATTTGTAATTTCTAATATTAGTCTTACCTAATAAGAAAATCCGAATGTAAACAGCATGTGTTACGACTTCTAGGAGAAAACGCATACGAGTCCATAATTGGTTGTCTAGGAGAAAACACATCCAGTTAAATGATTATTATGATTTTAATTTTGAATTATTTTATTTGTAAAAATTTTATGACGGCTTATTATTTTTGGAATATAGTAAAATCAACCAATAGGAATGAACCAAAAAGAATGTCTTTAATAGTATTTATTATATAGATTAAATGATTATTATGATTTTAATTTTAAATTATTTTATTAGTAACAAATTTTATAAGGGCTTATTAATTTTGAAATATAGTAAAATCAACCAATAAGGAATGAGTTTAAAATAAATTTCTTTAATAGTATACTAGGATAGTGCCCGTGGTACACACGGGTAAAACATATTTAAAACGTAATATATATGCGTATATTATAAATCTAGTAAAATGCAAATGCCATATTTATATAAAAAATGATGCCTTTGTATAAATTATAAGACATTAAATTGTTATTTTAATTCAAATACAAAACCATACAAATACTAACAAGGATAAATAAAAAGTTATAATATCTTTATAACTTATAACATGAGAACAAAAAACAAACGGATTAATAAGAATAAATTAAATATCAAATCTATTAACCATTAGAATAAAAAAATCATGCAGTTAAACCCTAAATCCAATAACAGTGAATCAATTTGATGTTGTTCTTCACAAAAATCGATTAAACACTAAAATATAAATCATACCTGATAATTGCAAACGATGAACATATTTGATGTTGTTTGGATTATGAAACCGACAAATCATGAAGAACCGGTTATAGATGAGGTGAAGAACCTGATTACAAACGATGGGGAGCGTTATGATTTTTGAACGAAGCATGTGCCTTTTAAAGAAGAAACGACGAAAAATTTAAACCTAGTAAATTTAATAAGTTTTTTTTAATTCTAGCAATTAACTAAAATAATTAATATCATAATTATATTAATAAGTTATAAAAATATAAAAGTCAATATCATTTATTAAAATTTTATTGTGA